>NC_053422.1:6887500-7080000 GCF_016859285.1 Xiphias gladius
CCTTCTAATTAATGTGTTGTACTGTCATGTCTTGTCGTAGACTTGAGTACAAGAAAATAAATTCTATTGGTGTTAATGACAGAGATTACTTAGAATGTATGATTTACATGGAAATAAATGAGAAAATGAAGCATATCTCTTACCCTAAAAAACTCTTTAGTGGAGCCAGAGTCCAGAGTCCCATAGGCTATCTCAGTCTGTTTAGCCAGATCCTCTGCACTTTCAATAGGAGACACCATCCTCTCAACAGTCAGGAAAGCAGCCAGGTTAGCCGTGTAGGAGGAGATGATAATTAAAGTGAAGAACCACCACACACCACCAACAATACGCCCAGACAGAGATCTATTGTATAGAGAGAAAAAAAAAAATTAGTTGTGTGAGTTTTGACTTTGCTTTGTTTTTTTTTGTCTCTTTATGATAATAAGTCAGTCCTACTTTATATCAAGAAAACACGCCACAATATAGCATTGAAAACATGTTTCAAATTTTTACAAGTCTCCCTGTTATCCAATGTACAGTATTTCATCTTGATTTGATAATATTGTCTGAATATGCAGTAATACTAAATCTGTACTTAAAGTAATACATTACACAATACGTTCTATAGGGTTTTAATAACATGCCCCTGTGATATAACAGAGACACCACCACAACTATAACAAATGCATCAAATATTTGAGTAGAATAAAGAGGGCCTTGCTTCAGTTGGGGGAATGCATTAATGTTATATAACAGTATATAACCCTGTCTCCTGATTTGGAGTCATGTTGACACCCCTCACTTCATCGGGATGAGATGTTAAAGACAGTCACATGTTGATTCATCTCTGTGTAGTACATGAATTTAACCTTACTAGCATGACTGCTGAGCACAAGTGTCTGCTCTCACAAGTTATTAAATCTGTATGCAAAAAAGTTCAGTACTAATCCACGAAATAGAACCATTTAATAAATATAAATAAATAAATAAATGTAAAACAGGATCTACAGGATGTGTATGAAGAATACACTGCAACGAACAATTACAGATTAAATTTAGAGGTATGGCAACACTTTTTAGCCACTAATGAATTTATTATTACAGGACTGCTCCTACCAACAGTAACCTTGCCTATAGGGCAAAATCTATCACTTTCCCTGAAATACTAACAAGACTTAAAGTCTATAACCCTTCTAGTGTTCCTCTGTAACATCCATAACCAACCAGAAATCAAACATGTTAGATGGATGAATACTGGAAAGACCATTTTTAAAGTTAGACGCTTGCCAGTAATTAGCAAAAAGTTTGTCGTGTGGTTGGCAGTAGAAAAAAAGATAATATTGTTAGCTAAGTCAATAAAGTTTATTTAATATACAGTGGCAATTTTAGGATCTCAGACTCAGCTCTCCAGGGTCAGATACATTGTAAAACTTGGCTCAAGTTTAATTAGCCTAAGCTGCACTTTGTCTTCCTTTGTCAAAACCAAGTGTTGGACGTACAGACTGTCCAACACTGCCATCCCTAGAACCACTCTGCTAGTGTAGCTAAAACTACACCTTGTTGACTCAAGGTGGAAAGTTACAAAAAAATGTGCGGCTTACACCTCTTTAAGCAGATACTGTGAAATGTAGTAAATCACATTTACATTTGAAGTATAAACGCATGAAGTCACAAGTTATTCTTGGCTAATTAAATCATGAGCATCATCACAGTTGTTGATTTTTCTGACCTACCTAGGTGAAATGTCACAGCCTTGTCGCATGAAGGCTCCAAGAGAGAACCACAGGCTGTTAAATATGCCAAACTCGTTAGTCGACTCATTGGTCTGGATTTGCCCATCCTCATATTCCTCAGTGTGCCACTCGTACGGGCTGAAGCGGCTGACGAGGAACAGGACCACGCTGACACCAATGTAGGCAAAAACAATACACATCCAGATCTCATAGGCGAGTGGATCCAGGAAAGAGAAGACTCCTGGTTTGGATTTTTGAGGCTTCTTGATCATGATGGAGATTCCCAGAGACATGAAGGGCTTGGAGAAGTCAATCACCTCCTCTCGTACCAAAGTGATGGTCAGAGGAGCCACAGCAATGTCTGCTTTCTATCAAACCAATGGACAAAAACAAACAAAACAAGACCTAAGATAAGATTGTTAATCTCATTCTATATTTAAATTGTCAAAAAGCATAGCATTAGCCTATGACTTCTTAAATCCTTAAATCATTCTGAAAGTTAACTAATAACTCACCCCATACACTAATTCTCCAACCATGCCGTTCCAGATTTTGGTCTCCGCATCTCTGGCTCCATATTTCCCATCCCCCACAATTTTCAGTTGATATTTGAAGCCGCAGTGTTTTGCTATCTCCGCAGCTAAATCTACACAATAACCCTCATAACGGTCATTGTCTACAAAAAGGTCAGCGTTCTTTTTCAGCATTACATATGGAGCTTCCTGGGGGACAGAGACAAAAACAGAAAACACTGTTCAGCACAAGAGGTTTGAACTACAATGCAAAAAGAAGCTCCAAAGCCACGCGTTTCCCACTAGACTGACAGACCATAATGAATACAAGAGGGCACTGGTTGTAAACAAAGCACACCCTCAGGAAGAAATTAGTAGCCTGGTAATATTCTGGTTCTTGATCTAAAAACAAAATTCAAACAGAAGTGGATAATTATGCAATCATACATTAAAATATTTACCAAGATGGTGGTGACAATAACGGTTTTGTTTTCCATTCCTGTTGTTTCATTTGAAAAGACATCAGATTTGGTTACAGCCATTTTGTCCACTTCATTCCAGTATCCAATCTGTTGGTAAACATTTTTTTTTTTAAATTAATGAATTAATTAACAAAGACAATGTGCACACCATTGATCTTGAGTGCTAAAAGTGCTTTTTATTGAAACAATTTAAAACCCAAATTCAAACAATCCACAAAGAAACAAACAAACAGGTATATTAAATTATAAATGTATTCAACTTCATTGCTACTTAAGAGGACCATCCAAACACTTACCTTTACTGGACCATTACTCTTCAATTCCATTACGTTCACTGAATAGTTGACTCTCTTGCCGTGTTGATCAAACTGGATGTTTCCTGTCAGGCCTTCCACTCGCACCTTAGAAGCACACGTCAAACTGTTACAATATGGCATCATCAAACTGGCTTTTTGATGTGTCTGCATAATTCATAATACTGCCTTCGATTGAAAAGGGCAGTCTGATGTGAGTTAATGTGGAAGAAGACAATTTGCACAATTTTAAGAATTACAAAGATGTTTCATAGTCTTGAACTGTCACAAATTCTGGCTCCTTCAATAGTGAATACCTTCCAGCTACAATGGGGACTGGATTTGTACAGCTGGTATGATAGGACCGGGATGATTGATGAAAGCTCTGTGATAATATTTAAACCTGCAGGTTTAATGAATGCCAACCATTATGCAGTGAGGTAATTGTTAAAAACATAGTTTTCCAACAACTCGATCAAACCGAACAACAGAAGGCACATAGGTTTTTCCTTTTATCTGAATCTTTGCCACTCTGACTTATTTCTCTGACCTTGGGAGGAGTCACTCAACCCTTTCTTTTGGCTATGTATATGGTGTTCCATTACCATTACAACTGTTAACAGAGTAAGATTTGTGATTTTTTCATTTTTGTCATGATTGAAGTGTTGGTAGTTAATGTCTAATAAAGCTTATCCAGAATTGATCAAAGGGTACTTGGCTATAATTCCATTGCTTGTTAATGCGGGTGGTGTGGAGATGCATATGAACCACAAAGTAGAGCTGCTTCCAGCCACGCCATCAGGAGATGATAGGGAGTTAATGGGTTGGGTTTCGAGAAGTCAAATGAAAAGTGAAAAAGTATCCAAGGGGCTGGAGTTCAGGATCTCTTTTGCCTTGAGTAACACAGTTCTCAAAAATCTCCTCACTGACAGTTTGGTTGTCTAAGATCATCATTGGTGCAGTCTTAATGGCCCTTGATGGCATACTTTGCTTCCTGTTATTCTCTCCTCTTCTACGAAGTTAGTGCCACGATCCTAAATGGCTTCAAGTAATGCAAAAGTACAAAGCATCAGAAAGACATAAGAAAACTACTGGTGCCCAATTTGGAGATGAGGTCGCAGCATAGACACAGCGTTGTGTTGAGACGCTTGAAAAATATTCTTCATCTCTTCTCTTATTGGTAGCCAGTCTAAATAACAGAAGGGCCACAAGGTAGGAAGAGCCAGAAGGAGGCTTACAGGTATCCCATGGAGTTCATGTAAACACAGTTAAGCTTAAAATCATTGTTTCTAATCAAAACACACTGGGTGAATCCTTAAGGCTTAACAAAAGTGGTGACTGGATATTATTTCTCATAAAACATGAAATATTTTTAAACCCTCATTGTTCACAATCTGGCAAGCACTCGCCTTTTCCCCCACCTTTTCCTGATAATAATGGTTCTTTGTACTTCACTGCCAGTAACTATCGATCAGTGGAATAGTGTAAAAACAAGGTAAGGTTTGATCCAGAAGTACGTAAGTCTGCCATTGAGAGAACCATTGGTTTTGATTTAGATTTTTTGCAGTCCAGACGAGAATGTTTGTGTATTGTCACTTCTTGTCTCCCACCTGAGAGCTCACAGTTCGTTCTGAGGTTGCGAACAGTCTTTTCTTATAATTCTCAATTAAGGGGTTTTGGGGATCTTACCTTTAAGATTTAGTACAATGGGATAAATATTTTTACTGTACCATCCGGTCTGCTGTCCACCCTTATTAGGCTTATATTGTCAGGTATAGGGCCAAATTGTTCAGTCAAAATTAATTAGAGTCTGATTTACCTGCCTGTAGAAAAGCATAGATAAAATCATCAAAGTTGTCTGCCGACAAGAGAAAAGTTTGGAAATACATTTCAATCACATTACCACACTCTGATAGTGCTGTGATCTCCTGTACAATCTGGACAACGATAGTTTCCTCATGTCTTTCGGCTGCTTTGTAGCTTGGTGTGGGATCCCCTTGGAAATTATTTTGAACCATGGCACTAACTTCACAGGAGAGGAGAGAAATAACAGGGAGCTTTTGATAAGTTTTTTCTTCCCTCCAGGAACCGCTAGCAAATTCTAAAGTCTGCTTCTTATGAAACCCCCCACATATTCCTCACTCTAAGGGAACCTTGGAAAAGTAAGGGCTATTAGGACCACACTACTTGTAATCTTAGGTAACCAAAATTTCAGTGAAGAGGTTTTAAGAGCGATATAATTGATTTTGGAAGAAATCCTGAATTCAAGCCCCTTGGATAGGTTTATCATCTGAGACGTCCGATCCTGAGAAAGTAACTTCTAGGCTTGTCCCCATGGTGTGTCTTAAGGCAGCTATTCCTCATCTCGTATATGCACATTCAGGCTTCCTAGGTACGAGGGTGTTGCATCAAAGCCAAGTATTGATCATTTCTGGAAAAGCCCTCTGAGACGTTACCTATCGACACATCAATCATGACAAAAATCTCACAGCTGGATACAGCTGGTTGGTTGTGGACACCCATCTCTGTAGTGCCTTATGGTCAATAAGAAGAACTCAGGGACTTTCCCCAAGCTCAGATAGACAAGTCGGAGTGGTAGTGATACAGAAAAAAGGAAAGACCTTTGACGATCCTGTTAGTTGCTTGATTGCTCTTGACCCTAAAACCTGGGTTCAACACCACAGGCATTTTTCTTTGTAAAATACGCTACACATATTTAACATCTGCTTTTCTTTGTGTTTATCTCCCCAGATACTGACATTAATACCCATTATATAATTTAAGATAAAGGACATGTTTTCTGAATAAGGATACCTAAAAGGGCAGAGATTCTATTGATATCTGTTTTCAGTTGCTCATGGCTTAAAAGGCTTCACTTCACATTGCTTAAATTTTTACTTGTATTCCAAGTTCAAAATCTGTAGCTACAACCTGCAAGACCTGAAAAAAATTCCACTTTGGCTTCACCTTGGCTGTCATGCTTCATTTCTCAGCAGGAGTGAAGCTAATCTTGCCTTGCATCAAAGCTCAGAGGATAGTCTGTGGGAAGGCCTCTGTTTCTCTTCTGAAGAGCAGCTGTCAGTATAACTGTGTTCGTGCACAGCTAAAAACATCAGAGTTTAATGAATCTCTGTGAAGTACTTTCTGCCTTTGTGGGTGACTGTGTATTTCTTGGGGGAGATCTTCTGTTACCACAGCAACAACTCTTTGCCAACGAAAGGATCTGTGTATGTTCTCTGTTATACCTGTTTTAGTGCTCGCTCGATCTCCACTCCCTGAGCCCAGGGCACAGCAGGGTTGGCCAGGCAGTCGCCATTGTTGGCCCTCCTGGTGAAGTCGATGCGCTGTTTATGCAGGTAGCGGAAAGCCTCTGTCATCACCTGTACCGCGTCGTAGGTCAACGCAGATGTGTACTAGAACAGGTCAATGGGAAAACATTATGGAAATTGGGTCGCCATAGAGATAGGAATACCTTGGTAACAAATACCACTAAAAGACCAAAACAGCAATCTTACTAACACGTATTACCTGTGTAGCCAAAACCTGATATAGCTTATTCTTGTGCAGTAGACTTTCATTATGGTCCAAAAACTGTTAAAAATGGATCAGTGAGGCACACTGTTCCACTGGGTTAGATGTTGCTTCTTTACGATAAACATAGGCACTGTATTTTACTTTGAGTTGCTTTCACATACACTGTCCTGTAATGAGTCACTAGAGCTCCAAACCTGCATCTGTAAATAGTCACCAGCGGAAACAGTATTTACTTCTTATTGAGTAAAATTTACTTAAAACTACAGTACTCAGCTGTTTTAGTAAATTATGTAGGCTTCTTAGAAAATTAAGCCAAATATTTGTGACCCATTTTTCAAAGATTTACATCTTCATCAAGAATTCATGGGATATGGGGCAGAGAGCCACAGACAGTGTAGGGAAGAATTGAGGACTAATACACTATTGGTTTTTGGATATGTTGACAGTGACAAAAATATAAAATATTGCCAGTTTTGTTTTGTTTTTTGGCAAAAAACAGTGGGCTCTCTCTTAGCAGGAAGGAGATGCTCTGCTCCACTGCAGATGATTTTGTGACTTGTCACAACAGCCGCCATGCATCTAAATACTATTCTGCGATGGTTTGAGGCAATCTACACTGGATCCGTCAAGTGTGTGCCTCATGTCAAACCATGGATCTGGAGCACAACTTTGCCTTAATCTACTTTTGAGGGACAGAATAATGACTTGAAATAAGAGGCTTTAACTCTGACATCTAACCTTATATTCATCCACTGAACAAATCAAGAGGATCAACATGAGCCACTTTCAAAATAAAGTTCTAAACCACACACAGAAACACCACCCCTCCTGCTCATTGTCCTTTCTGGTATTTGGGCATCTTGTCCTATTTAGAGAACATATTATATGTCTATTATATGCTAAAGCACCTTTTCATCTGTTGTATTTATGTTCTGCACTGTACAAAAGTTTGTTCTGTGTTGTAAATGTAAGAGTTGTTTTTCAGCCAGACTCAAACCACTTGCAGCAGCCTGTCTGTGTGGCAATAAAGAGAACTTGAACTTTGAAAATTTAGCTAACAAAGGGTGGGAGAATATTTTTGGCGATACTTTATATTTCCAATGTGAGTTGTTTACAGTGTCTCTGAGTGGCAGGTTCAGTTCTGAGAGAGTTGATATTATATTATTAACATCAAATTGCTTGTATAAGCAGAAAATATAATAAACAATCTTCTATATTCAAACTCTGATTTCATTTACATTGCAAGCATATGAAATAATATAACTTGTAAAAACAACTAGGACTTAGCTCAAGGCAAAATGTATGTAGGCTTGTGTAGTAGTGCATAAGAATCTTTACTGAGAGATGTGTTTAATAATGCACACAGTGTGATCATGTGAGTGTAAAGTTGAGGGGATGCAGATGGGGGCAACACAATTTACTCTGACGTTACAAGCACATAAGAGCAACCCAGGCACACTTAAGTGCTTACAAAGACATTTTTAACCAACAATCCCTCCCAACAAATAAAGAAAATGAAAGAAATAGAAAAACTTATGTGTGTGTGAGTAGCGGTACATGCACTCAGGAATGTGTACATGCTTAAACTTACCCTTATTTTATTGTCAGCACCGGGATACTCCTTTTCTTCCAGGGCTTCCCATCTCTGATCAAACTTGGACACCAAAGGATCATCAAAGTCAACAATCTGAAAGCCTGACACATTGGCACCACCATACTGGATTTTGGATAGATCTCCATCAATGAAACCCTGGAAAACATGAAAATGAAAACCCAATTATTGCCCTCTGATCACTGCATAATAGTAAATGGAACTTAAGAAAGTTAGAAAGTGATAAAACAGTCCTTAATAAGTGTTGAAGTTGTTTAAACTTACCAGATTGGCAATAATATAGTGGTAGCCTTTCACATGTCTGCCAATTGTGATGACCTGTATAGTAATGAGGTAAACAAATATGAAGAAGCATAAGAAACCACCCACTGGAATAAATAAATAAGTCTCAAGCAAACAATATACTTGATAAAAAGCTCTGAAATAAGTTTGACTTCTATACAATTCTGACTTTCATTGTAATGCCTTTATGGACCAAGAGTATGACAGCCAGAGATAAAACAATCATAAATATAACAATACCAATATCCAAAAAGCACCGATCTACCATTATATTCAGACATTATAATTTGTCTCTCTCAACCCTAACATGGCTGACAGTCCTGGCCATTATCACTGAATAAAAAAAACTGTGGTGTTCACAGTCACAAATACTGCTAGACAGAGATATCCAATTGCATAACCACTTCCCTTATCAGTAGGGCAACAGGCAAAAAGAAGAAAATAACAGAAATATACCATTATACCATTTCAGTACCTCACATAAATGACACACCTGAAACTAATCCCGCTGCTTGAGTGGCAGCCCCGTTTGTCAGGGCTGCTACTTGAAGCAGATTTGAATAATAATGTCTTGTATCGCCTATGTAAATGTCTTTGACATGAGGCAAAAAACTTCCACCCGAATGGATTCTGTTTTGCCCCGATAAACAGACACCAAGGCTGCAGACATTGATCTCATTCAGCATTCAGTTAAACAGACGTTGGCATGCTCTAAATGCTAATCGATAAGCCCCTCTCATGGGTAAAAGGTGGAGTAAAAATAACCTATTTATGTGTATCTGTTTTGCCTTTAATTGCAGGTTTGTTTACAGCCCAAATGGACAGTTAGTGTAATTGCTATAGTGACTTTCTATATCTGCTGGACTGCTGGGTCCATGTGACACTGTATCAAATGCACATATTTTGGCTGAATATCACTTTTGTCCCCTAAGGAATATATAAAGGACAATAGGGTTGTTAGCATTCTCTGTATTTTCTTACTGTTTTTTTTTTTGAATTATTGGAGATCATTTCCTAGTGTTATTTATACTTCCCAATGCTCTTCTCACATAATGAGATACATATTATCTTTTCTTCTTGGCTGTTCTGAAATGAATTATAATGGACTAGTACAAAGCAGAATGTACCAATTGTATGCTTTAATTGTGCTTTCTTTCTATTTTATTTATTTTCTATTCAGTTATATGGACTGTAGTTGTCTTTTTTTGGTTTGAATGTTGGCTAAACTGAGTTGTAATTTACTTAAAGCAAGACAATTTGACAATTAAAAGATAACATTTTTGTTTTAAGTGAATCATCAATTCATAATCAATGAAATTGCCTCATTTTCCATACCTAGACAGACTTCTACAGTCTTTCTTGATCTGGTCTGACCAGTGGCATATGGTGGCTAATTGTCACCAAACTATAGGCAGATATTTCTGTGTAATGACTGAGTCAATTCACTGACGTCATGACTCTTCTTCACTTTGCGCTAGTGTTTAACATCTGTAACTTTAAATATCACTTGTGGCCACAATTCAGGCAAAGTTACATTACAGAGTTACAGAGCTATTGTTCCCTCCATTTTCTATAATCACTTGTCCCTGTAGGCAGAGAGAGGATCACAAGATGAGTCAAGATGCTAGCTGACTTGAGTTGCTGTCAAAATTCCACTTTGACACCAAATCCAGAAACAGAGAAAGACTGGACTTGATCAAACCATAGCAATCTGACTCCTGAAAGCAGACTGCCACTGTAAGCACACTAATTGTGAAACAGTTGAAAACGTGGCAGCGGAATCCACTATTCCTTTACCTGAATCCCAGTTCACCTCTTTCTAAGAGATCAAATAAAGACAACACAACACCACCAAAACCCCTGTCCAAGAGTTTCGTACAGTATGGGGACAGTGACACAATTTAATTTTGTACATCACCACAATGGATTTGAAAGAGCCATTAAGATGTGACTGAAGTGTAGACTTTCAGCTTTAATTCAAGGGGTTTAACAAAAATAATTAATTGTAATTGGACAATTGACTGACAATCCGTTTCATGGCCAGGTGTGGACTGTTCCCTAATTATTTCATGACAAATTAAGCAGATAAAAGGTCTGGAGTTGATCCCAAGTGTTGAATTTGAATTTGGTAGCTTTTAATGGGAACTCTCATTATGCGCTCCAAAGAAGTGTTGATGCAAGTGAAGGAGGCCATCATTAGGCTAAAAAAACAAATATCAGATATCAGATATATGGCAGAAACTTTAGGAGTGGCCAAAGCAACAGTTGGGTACAGTTTAGTGGATGATTGCACAATTATTTCCTTCGTGAAGAAAAACCCCTTCACAACATCTAGCCAGGTCAAGTACGCTCTCAATGAGGTAGGCGTATCATTGTCAAAGTCTACAGTCAAGAGACGCCCTCATGAATGTAAATACAGAGGGTGCAAACCACTGGTAACACTCAAGAACAGAAAGCCCAGATTAGACTTCGTAAGAGCCCAAAAGCCTGCCCAGTTCTGGAACAAGATTCTTTGGACACATGAAACCTACATTAACTTGTACCAGAATGATGGGAATAGAACAGTATGGAGAAGGAAAGGAACGTCTCATGAGCCAAAGCAAACTACATCATCTGTCCAACATGGTGGAGGTAGTGTTATGGCATGTATGGCTGCCGATGGAACTGGGTCACTGGTGTTTACTGACGATGTGACTGCTGATGGAAGTAGGAGGATGAATTCTGATGTGTATAGGGCTGTACTATCTGCTCAGATTCAGCCAAATGCTGCAAGACTGATGGATGGTGCTTCACAGTACAGATGGATAATGACCCAAAACATACTGTGAAAGCAAACCAAGTGCTTTTCAAGGCAGAGAAATAGCATATTCTGCAATGGCCAAATCAATCTCCTGACCTCAACCCAATTGAGCATGCTTTTCACTTACTGAAGGGCAGAGAGACCCACAAACAAGCAGCAACTGAAGGTAGTTGCAGTAAAAGCCTGGCAAAGAGTCTCTGCAGAGGAAACTCAGCATTTCCAAGATGTCCATTGGTTCCAGACTTCGGGCAGTCATTGACTGCAAAGGATTTTCATCCAAGTATTAAAAATAATCTTTATATTTAGAATGATGTTGGTTTGAACAATTACTTTTGAGCCTCTGAAAACCAGGGACAATGTATAAAAACTGTTGTAATTCCTAAACAGTTAATGTGATATTTTTGTTAAAACCCTTCAATTAAAGCTTAAAGTCTACTTCAATCACATCTTGATTTGTTTGTTTACAATCCATTGTGAAGGTGTACAGAGGCAAAATTACCAAAATTGTGTCACCGTCCAAGTACTTATGTACTTTATGTATTACTATATGTCAAGATAATAATAGTAACGTCATTTCTCAATGAATTTCTGTAGATTTATTGAATTTACAAACAGTTCTTCTGATGTTGCAGATTTTTTCTTTGTTGTGCTATAGCGGTGAATTCTAGATATTGCTATAAAAACTGTATCACTAGGAAGTTAACAATTTTAAATCTAGTAAGGTTTATCTGCAGAGCAAAGCTAATTCAATTTCTATAATGGCCTTACAAAATAAAATCCCCATAGAACATTAAAAAGTATGCCTTTCATGTCTAGGTCTCTATTACTCTATTGGTTGCTAAAATGATCAGAATGATTAAAAAAAAACAACCTCTACATTGTACCTGCTCCATGATGTCTTTTACTTTGTCCTGTTCACAGTCCAGGATCACTCTTCTCTCCTTCTTGTTCTCCAGGTCTTGGAACAGCGAGCGGTAGGCCTCGTCCTTCCTCTCGTCTTTCAGGTTCCCCACGTTAATGGCTGTCACCTGCCACTTCTTCTCTGCTGCTGTGTCCAGGACAACCTGCAGCGTTGTCAGGCCTGAGGATGGACAAAATGTGGAATTAAATACAAATGCAAACTTTAGAAGTAGCCTAAATAATGGTAGTGATAGCAACAGAGCAAAAACAGTAATGGCAGAAGCAGCAATAAATATGAGCATAAGACAGACATGGATGAACACAGTTCTTTTATTGCAAATTGGCTGCATTTGCTGTCTGCTTATTCATACTCTGTGGAGATTTCACAGAAACCCAATGCCTTATGTAAAGCACTCATCACGATGAGTCACAGGTGTTCTGGCATGAACCTGACCAACATGTGGGAGGAAAGTGGGTCTAGCGATACACTTGACTGCATCAACAGCAGAAGTTTCATATTTCTGCTTTATGACTGCATTGTTGTGGATTTTTGAGATTAACTTTGTGTGTATTTCTCCCAGTTTGTTGATCAATTTAGCCAGTGAAATAAAACTGTCTCTACTGAAGGTCCACTTACTTGCTTGTTGTGGAGATTTCAATTGTATCATATGGTCTTCATCAGCAGATGAAGATTTCTTAATTGTCATGGAACCATAAAGTTCAGTTTCAAAGCCACCACAGACTAAACGTCCTACAGGTGCTTTGAAGAATAGACAGACAGACATCTACAATTCTATGACAATTAACCAAACTTTATTTGCTGAGGGCAACTGTGTTATGCTGAAAAGGTCCATTACAAGCACTTAAGTGGAGCTCCAGTTTTGTAACTGGTGTAGACGACCATGCACTGTGGCCTACCCCATTCCTCCCTCCACCATCCCTCGCTGGCTTCCCACCATTGATGACTACTAAATGTTTGGATAAAGCACTCAGCACCACCTGAGGCGACTGAGCCCTGCTCTTTAGGAAAGTGGATGATTGTAAGCAAAACAATCCTCACAATACCAACCTACGAACTCACTTGTTTGGACTTTATCCTCCCAAAACCAGTAAAATGATAAAGTGATGAACAGACACAGCTGCCGCATCTGAGCAATTCAATTACATGTAGCAGCTGTCCGTCACTCTGAAGTGCAGTCTGTTAAGGGCAAAGACTACAGTCACCATTTGAACTTTTATTCCTATCACCCTCTTTATCTAGTTTCAAGGCTGAATCTCTGCCGATATTGACCACTGGTCTTCGGAGGGCAGTTGGAGAGCAGTTTGATAAAGGGGTCGAGTGTTTCATTCTGCCTTGCCACTGTGAAGTGAATTACAGATGTAATCAATTTCATGCAACACTGCGGTGGTTTTATGATGGTGGGGAGGAAAATGGAGGCTTGCAGTTTCTGTTCTGAATGAACTATACATCATAATTACAGTAAGGGTCATTATGGTCTGGTTAAATTTGACTGTTTCATCAATGCTTATTAAATGAGATAATTGGAAGTCAGAGTGATTTACAGTAAAGACAATGCAAGGACATAAGCACGATGTTAAGGTTAATGTTGATTCTGCTTTAACATGATCAATTATAATTTCACTCTCTGATTCTCTGAACTGTATATGAGGTGGAGCTGTACTTGTGTCATGCAGAGTATTGCGGCTCTACGAGTTGTCCGTGTTTCTTAACGTCATTGTAAAATTGCTTATTATACTGGTGGACTTTACCATTTTCACTCATTTTGAATCATATTTGCATTACTTTTAGAAAAGCCTCTGCTGTGGCAGCCTCATCACCGTTTCACATTAAAACTCATAGCTGGAGGGTTACTCTGTTTTAGCTGGTACTGATCTGTGGCTTATCCTACTGGTAGTAGGAGAGTAAGGTGTATATCAAGGCTGACAAAGGTAAGTCCAACACAGTTTCCTTTAAAATTAAGATGTACATTGAAAAAAATATACACAAACATATATTTTAATGTATCTTGGTCAAGTGACCATATCATCCACTTTTAATATGGTGCAGTTTAAAATATAAGAAATACCTTTTTTTTTTTTACTGGTGTTCATTATTTTTTGAGAAAACCAGCTTACTTATATCCTCATCACAGAAAATGTTCTTTTCTATTTGGCTGCCAAGTGCTCATTAAAATTTAATAACTAGACCAGTGTTCAAAACTGGGGCATAAGATGACCGTAGCGACAGTGCTTTTTCTTCAGGTAAATCTCACTGGTGAAACAGACCTAACCATGAGTGAAAATAGCCACAAGCAAACTCTAAAAAAATTGATTAAGATTGGAACAGTTTTTTTTATGGTACAGTAATATGCAGTTAGTGTGAGCAAGTTATTTGAAAGACATAATCAGTTACCTGTATCGTATTATTCAATGAAAAGATAACTACTTATTTACTCGCCAAAAGAAGATTTACTCAGATTTACTTATTATAAGGTATTATTATCAGTGATGAATTACTGCCTCTGCTTACACCATTCTAATGATATGTTGTTGTTTCTCCAATCTGCTGCACATCAAAGGAGACATTATCTGTCCATGGCTAAGATGAACCTTGCGATAACCCTATAATAAAAAGCCTTTGTTGCCGCTCTAAACCCAGAACTCATGTGGAGGCTTGGCTCCACTGATTTCCTCTGCAGTTCACAGATTGCTTTAGGATGTTTCGTTTGGATAAGAATGGTTTATTATAACTTCTGTTTTGAATGAAACATATGTTATGTTTTGGCTTGCAGCCAACATTATGCCGTCCATTCAAACAGGCACAGAACCACCTCTACGCTGGGGAGCAAAGATGTTGATGTGACCTCGCATTAACCCCTAAATTGCCCTGTATTTAAAAGGTCAGGGGAGCGTGAGGAGACATGCACTAGTGTGCAAAGTAGCATTTTGTTATTCACCCTTTTGGCATAACAAAGGAATATTCACAGCTGTAATTGGGGAGTAAAAGTTGTGCCACTGAGAGAGATTATTTCTTCTCTTTGAGTGATTGCACATGCAGCCTTGACTGTAAAAGCTTGACTTCATGCTCATTGATCAAAAACATCTCAATGAGTTAATGTGTGTGAATGTATGAGCATTTGCATAATATAATGCAAAACTATTCAAATGAGTCAAGAAATTGCATATAAATAATGCATAGAGGAAAGCAATTCAATACCTGCAAATGCAGTTTCATATTAGCTCTAATCTATTTGCTTAAGGCAACTGTTTCCCAACTCATCCACCACGGTAAAGGTCCAACATCCTTTCTCCTGGTATACCTGTCCACTTTCTGCATAATACCAATTGAAGCACCACTCAAATCAAAGGGAAAGTGGTTATAGCCTCTGTTAGAGTGAAAAGAGAGCAGAATTTAGGGACTGCCTGCAGTGCTGCCATTGAAGAAAGACCTTGAATCTCTAAATGGTAATTTCCTTAGGAATAAGGAGAAAATTGCCTATGCTCTCAAGGTTGGCCATGACTTTTTGAATTCTTTGAATTTGTTAAATGGAATTTTAACTGCAACAAAAGTCTAAATACTGTAAAACATACTACTCAAAGCAATCAAAATATGTAAAAGAAAACATACAGGGTATATAATAGTGAGAAAAATTAGAAAACTTGCCATGGGGTTTTGTCATGACCACAGAAATAAGCTATTTTCACAAGTACCTGATATTATAACTATATACAACCTCATGGCTGGCCAAATGTTGATACTGGATGGCAAAGAAAAAATGATTATGTTTGCTAGATTATGTATGTTTTGTTTAATGCCATATGACATAGGATTAAGTGGGTTTTTTTTGTTTTTTGCTTTTTTTTGTGACTTGGGGGCAACAGAAACAAGCTGTAAAACAACACTGATATCTAACAATTGCTTATTTACACATCTAGAAGATACAGTACAACATAAGCATTCGTTTGGAGTTGTGTTTCTGTCCACCTGGTGAATGTAAGCCCAATATTTACTCATTCCCATTTGGCGCAATTTTAATTTCCACAAACTCCTCAGGAAAATATCTGCTGTTTTAGCTGCTACACTGTGTTCCCCAGCAAGGGCTGAGCTCCGACTGTAGCTGCAGCCACTGGCTGCAACCGCAGAGCGAGTGGGCGCTCCCTTTGCCGAGGCTTGCTGTACCGTGCTGTGGGGCTGGGTGCGGATTAGGCGCTGAAACAAAATTCAGCTGGACAGCAACAGCCATGGCCAAAGCTACAGCAATAGCTACAGCCATGGTCACAAACTGCACTGTGACGGCTACGACTGGGGCTCGGCGTCCCTCAGAAGGCTCTGCAAAGCTGAGCGGCACTTCAGCATCAGGTGAGTTCATCACTGCTGGCCATCCTTGACAAGTTATTAACTTTGTCTGTGAGGGTTCTGCCGCTAAGACCATAACAGCATTCAGTGAGCCAAAGGAATGCAAAAAAAAAAAAAAAAAAACTCGGGGGGCCTATCCGCCCACATATATGCATCCGTTATGTAAACCGATTTAGTGACAACAACTGACAATGGGGGTTTTGGTTCATCGATTAGTCCCAATGTCCCAGTAAAATTCCTCATAACCAGTAGCAACTCTATTTCCTCATCTCCCTGACAGACACCCACACACACACACATCCTTGCATCATTAACCAACCTGCTAAGTCACTTATAATCTCTCTCTCTCTCTTTCTCTCTCTCTGTCTCTCTCCACACTTCGGTTGCCATGGGAACGAGTGGATCACGCTGACCTAATTAGACAGCCATGCAACGATGAAATATGCACAACAGGCCCTTTCGTGCCATTGCGGATGTACAGTAGGGACAGCAGGTCAGAGCTAGCATTAGCATGAGGACAGTCTCGACCAGCTGGTTGGAACCTGCCCTCCGCTTTTGGAGAGGAACAGTATTTGATTCTGCTGTCAGTCAGAGGAAGGCTGACTGGGAAGACCCGGCGAGGAAGGCCGGGGGAAGAGGACGGAGAGCATGTGGAAAGAGATGTGAGGGGGGGTACAGCGTTAGGGACAGAGAAGGGGATACTATAGGTGGATAAGGAGGAGGCAGAGTATGCGTGTGTGTGAGGGGAACGGGTGCACTTCAAGTGACGTGAAACAGAGAGTAGAAGGTAAATCTGAAAAGAAGTGCACTAAATCCCTCTTAAGCCATTGGCATCACACTGTCTTCAGCCTAAACACCAGTGTATAGACAGCAGCAGTCCCACTTCTCTGAGATTCACTTCCTATTACTTTAAGACGGTGTATTATTTAAATGTTCTAGTAAGCCATCTTAGGGCATTCAGCAGGTATCATTCAGCAGCCTCAAAGTGCTTTTTGAAAGTGATCTCAAAACTCCTCTTGTTAGCGTGTGAAGATAAGAATAAGAATGATTTTCAGTCTATAGTGGGAAGCAAAAGAGGAACTTAAGAAACCTTAACCTGAAAGCCAAAAATCCCTATTAGACAGGAAAAAAAGGAACTGATACTGTTATTCCACTTTAACCGGATACTATTAAGGGTCTTAATTCTATTCTTTCATTGCAATAACAGTATTCAAATAGAAAGGATCTCTATCTGTAGAACAGATTTCCTTTCCAGCCCAGGATGCTCCCTCGGTGCTGTAGGAGGCGGCATTATTCAGTCACAGAATCACAATTAGCAGATGACACTGTGACATGAGTTACATGACAAAGCAAAGCGAGATTACGTGCAAGCGGCAAGTGTGTGTTCTTTACCCTTTTTGCTTCTATCTTTTTTACACTTTACACATGCTTTTTTTTTTTTTTTTTTTGCACTCAGCTGTCTGCCATTTGACAGAGCCATGTTGTGTGATATTCACACATTCTCAGATGTTAGATAGCTCATTTTAAAATGTCCCGGCATGTAAAACATTGCCTGTGTGTGGAACCATTTAGAAAATGAAGAAAAATGTCTGCTTGAAAGGTCTAATGTTATTTCCAGACTTCAACACTATCGGCCTTGAATAGAAAAACACTGATGAAAGGGATCAAAGAGTAGAGACAGAATAGATTCAAGAATGAGGTAAGTCTGAATATTACAGTTTGAGGGTGGATGTTTTTACATCTTTGCCTGCCTTGCATAAATTAATTCCATGATCTTATCCAGGGTTGCAATTACAGGTACACAGACTCAGTGTAGACGCTGCAACGATCTCACACATTCCATAGAAGAAAGGACATCATTATTGCTGTGTAGATGATTTTTAAATGAGCGCTATCTTTCAGCGCGCACCCTTTTTCATTTTCAGCCACAACTCTGAATCATCTATAAATCATTTCAGGGAAGGTTCGTATGACAGGGCTGATGGATACCAAGAGGCTGGTGGGGCTTGACACTGACGTAGAGCTTTTGACCAGAGTATCACCAGTTTAACTGTGAGTTCACTGTTTGGTTGGGACGCAGCGCAGAGCTGAAAAAGAACATACATGTTCAACAAACCTTCAAATACTGTAAAACCATTTCAATTTCCATGGGTGCTAGTATGGCTTTACTGCAAGTAAAAAGGTTTAATTTGGGTTTTGTGTTTTTGAAGTTTTGCACACAGTGGTGCATCACAGGTCCAATCCAAGTCTTTTTGAGGGGCAGGAATTCATTAGCCCACTCCCCTGATGTAAAAAGTTCTGGACAACTTAAATGACTATCATTCCCAAATAAGATATTTCTATAAGGCCTATAGGTCCATCTCTAGTAACCTCAAATTGCTACACCTATCACAGAGCATCCAAAATTTTTAAAATTTTTTATAATGGCAAAATTAATTTTAGCGCCCCCTGATCTGAATATATTTTGGGATTTGGGGGTGGTTTGGTGCACATTCTGTTGTGCTCTCCTGAGTACAAGAGCAAAATCTTCTTTAAATGTATAATGTATATTACTGAAAAAATTAGCAAGGAAACGAATGACGGTTCCCATTTTCCAGACAAAATCTATGCACTAAAAACCGTTTTTAACGCCCTATATAATATAAAAATGGGAGCGTATTTGTTGCATCAGAGACATGTGAGTCAGACAACTACAGTTCAGATTCACTTTTCACAACTCGGTTAGGTTAGGAGTACTGTAGCATTTAAAGATTCTTACCTGGTTCAGTTGTAAAATCTTCAAGAACTACAATTGCAGACAGAAAGGTAGATTTCTCAAGGGTCTATCACTGTAAAGCCAGATGCAACTTTTCTACTGACACAGTAGGCTCATATTACGAATACATAATGCAAGCAAAGCCCACTTCTGTAGTGAGAGTAGTCCAGAGCTGCAGGGCACATCACCTCTACTGTGTGTCAAAGACGACTATGACTACCTCCCATCCCCTTGATATTACAAAGAACAGATTCTCAAACACGGGAAGCTCTATAGTTGATTGTATGTGACAAGCTGTTTGTCATGAACCAACATGCCCTTTACCTAGCTTTACCTGTACTGTGCTACATGCATACCGTGTGTTTTGCATATGACCACTGCTTGTGGGAGAAAGAAATGGTTTGACTCAGCCTTGGCATGAATTCAACCCGCTGTCAGCTGCAATAGAATAGACATACTTCCTTTCTCTAAACAAATGGAAATAGCCGATGCCATGTTAAAATGATAATTAAAAAAAACTAATTTCATCAAGGCACAAGTAATTGCCTACTCTTAAAACTCACATGTATCCCTTTAAACGTTGTCATGCTCTGCCAATCCATCTTCCAAGGCTAACAGATCAGCAGTTGAGACCAGCCTCTGCTTTTTAAAATAAGTCATTTCAAGATGCACACATTGGGGACAACCTTTGGGGAATCAGGACTGGAAACATGCTTTCAAAACTACTATAATGGTGCACATGTCTTACCTCGGTCGCTGTCGTACAGGTAGGCAAACTTGTCCCACTTGTAGTACTCAATAAGGCTGAGGAGGGGCCCCTTGATGTCAGGTCTCATCTGGATGATAAACTGCTGATTCCCATCCAGAGGGAAGCTGGGTGTGATGAAGGAGACATGGAGTGTCCCACAAAAGGACGTGATGGTGTTGACAGACTTCTTGTCGTAGAATCCGAAAATGGCGTACACTCCTCTGGAGAACTGTGAACAGACTGAAACAGAGGATAGAAGTATGTGACTTGATTTCTGTCACACAGCGTCTAAATGGCCAGCAGGTAAAGGGCTCCTTGTAGCTACTGAGTTTTTCTTTCATGCCAGGGACTGTTTTGTTAGAACAATCACACTTCGCCTCTTCGAAGCAAACTCTTCTGAAATTTATTTGTGATGCTTTAACAACTCTCTGCCATAACTCATAACAATGTATATATTTAAAACCTTTATTACAGTCCTTTAGTGCACATTAGGGACGCACGCTGCTATTACGGGACATCCCTTTCAGTTTCTCTGTTGGCTGATTAATGGATAGCTTTCCGTAAGCTCTGCCATGGGACTGCTTGTATTCAACAGTAAACGATCCACTGAAAACCAGGAACTGTGTGTAACTTTTATGAGTTGCCCTATGTCTTTTTTCAGTGAGAAGAAGCGATGTTGAGTGTGAGTCAAGCATTCACCAAAACTGCACATTAATTCTTCACATGGGATATCCATCTGTATAATATGTGGCAGAGAATACATTATATGCTACAGTACGCTGCTTAGGTGTGTCCACTAGAGATTATATAACAACCTTAATACATCTTCATTGGATGCCATTAAACTTGAATGATTGCCTTTTTAGGATCCTTTTCGGGTATGCAGACAGCATCTATGATGACTTGCTGTGTTTCCATCAGATTATTTGTATGTCGTCCTCATACTGTTGACCTTGCAAAATCACCTTCGTTCAATAATTCATAACCCAAGCTCAGGTACATACAGTACCTTTTGCTGCCCTCTAGCATTCACAATGCACAGACCAGAAAAAGGATATTGTGGACTGAAGGTAAACACGAATACTGAATGTCTAAGTAATCCTGAGGTTGCAGGCTGTTTCTCAAACATAGTACCTGGGTCAGCAGATTGGCATGTTGCTTGTGAACGTGTATTGATCAAATGTAAGTTAATCAGGTTTATTGACTTGGACATATGTGTGCTCCAAAGTAATTAATCTAACGAGTCATTTCCCCTTCCACAATATAAGTGGGATGACTTGCTGACAAAGGGAACTGGAGTCCATACATCAGATATTAGCTAGCTTTGTGTAAGTACTCTAGGCATCCTGCCACTTCTGCACTGGCTGTAGTACCTATGTTTGATAAAATTGGAAATGTAAAGACATAAAGGGCAGCATGAAGAACGGCTGCTGTCGTCTTAGCAAAGCAGGAATAGGGAAATGCTATAAACAGATTCACACGGAAGCCTTGCGTTACAGTCTTTATGTTAGGAGGGGGATGTTTCGGTTTACTCGGTTCCTGCTTTAATGTTTCACATGCACACACACTGAGTACTTTTTCTCTTTCAGCCGCTTTCTTGTACTGCTAAGCACTGAGCAGCTTAATCAGTGAAACTTGCGTCGAAATTAACAGCAGCTCATTAAAATTTGTCTCTGGCGAGTGAATAAGGCCGCCTGCCATATTCAGTCTTCATCCTTTCTCAAACTTTGTCCCCGCTGAAGAGGATGGACTCACTTGGACCACGAAGAACTTTAATTAAACTAAAACGAAGTTCTCCTGTAGAGTTGTGAAGTTGGAGGAGTTATTTCGATTAGTTATTTCGAAAACCCATGGTCCCTGAAGTAAAAGTCACTTTCATTTTCTGCATAGACAGTGGTACAGTATGTGACCGACAGCTGCAGCACTTCACAGGCCTGGGTGGAAACAAACATCAATACAATGTCCTTGTTAAAAGACACTGGGGATATCAGTAAAAGAACAATTTAAATTGGGAGTTCAGGGTGGGTAAAAGTACTTCTGTAGCCAGCAATTCATCATCACTGCCGCAAGGTGAGAGATTAAACCGCAAGAGGCCAGCAGAAACATGATAGTCAGGGCTTAAGTTGCTCTTTAATGAAAAATAATCGTATTAATTCATTGTGGCTTTTTAATACATACGTGGCAGCTACTTTTCTAAATTTACCAAGTGAGTGGAAACGTTAGAATAGTCGACTGGTTTACTCGTGTACACCCAGTGATATTTTGTGAGTCAGTGAGAGTGTTACTCGTTCACTTCAAACTCAGATTTTTTTACCCAGTCCAGAGTCTTCAAACCCTTCACCCCATTATCAAAAGCCAGCTTCGACGTCCTTGAGGCTACTTCAACCCCCCCCCGCTGCCTTTTACCCCTCAGAGTTCCAAAACTCGCAGAGCTCAACAAGAACAGGCCAAAATAAAGCTGGCCCTGCGGGGGAATGCAGCCAGCATTCACACTATTCATGTGCTTCCAAAACCTTAACTGATCCATTGACTCGCTCAATTAAATGTTCATCACAGCCACCTGAGACAAACCGTTAACGGCAGCCCGATCACCTCCATCAGTCTCTGGCACCATTCCTAACCTTGACGGCAGATGACAGTGATGTGGCCACAGAGAGATCAGACCTGGCTGATCCAATTTCACTTTTGTCTTGGTGGGAGCTAATAGAACCTAAAGCGTGTTGTCTGCTAAGTGTCACAATCTAACGGGGAAATGATTTTGTACATATCAGTGATGAGGAATGAAACATCCCTCAGAAGAGAGGTTGGGTTACATGTTGAACAAGTCATGGCACTCTGTTCATGGGTAACAGCTGACTGGACTGAACAAAGCCTGAAAAAAAAGATGACAAGCTTTGATTTCAATTTGGTTTCAGGAATAAAATCTTATAATCGGGACAGATTTGCCTCCAACAGGTAACTGGCAGCGTACTGAGAAAATGTTTCCAAACAATCTGTAGGACTGTAGGTGAGATAGGACATATTAGGTCAACCTCCATTTAACCCCCTTTACCTTTTATTTCCATTATCAATTTAGAATATCACGTGCTGGAAAGACAAGTGATGATTAGAGTAACTGCTCTTCATTCAGGTGCTGTGGTCATCCCTGGGGTAAATGTAGCCATGCAGGGGTCTGAAATTTGGCCGTCCTGCTATCCGAGTGTGTCCACTACATTTCAGTCTGACACAGTTATAGTTACTAATTACTGTGCAGATTATATTTTAAATACAAACCCTTGAATCTTGAATGAACTTATAAAATATGATATATTTCTTTAGGTTAAACTCCTGAACAGTACTTAAACTAGTTTGAATTAGCTCCATTTCACCCAACAGTAAAATAGCGAATACACATTAATGCATTATAAAATAATAAAACATAATATAACACAGACGGGTACCTCTCTGGTCCTTAATCAGCCAGATTTTATGTCCTCGGGCACATAAATGTTATGTTTCCTCTCTACTGGCTATTGAAAGAAAAACGGTCATTTCTTTTCTGATTGTCAGCCAACCTCTAGTATTATAAATTACATTTTCTTTTTGAAACGTAAAAAATGATAATGGCGATGATACTGTATAGTTCTCTGTCAAGACAAAGCGTTTGGATTGAGTAGAAACTCTGGGCCCAGTTCTTACCCAGAGAAAACCATACATATGCATATCCTTTGTATCCTTTGGACTCCTCGTCCTCCTTTATGACTTCAGAGTATCTATTGTAGCTGATGAAATAGAAGGTGTTTCATTGTAGGTTTATGTCATATTTTGTGCTGCAAAGCATGAGAATGGTGGGACGTGCGACTCTCTCTATGCCTAGCAAAACTCACACTCGTTCTTAGAGGAAGAAAAAAAACATCCTATCTCATCGCGGCATCATAGAACAGAATAACTATATTCTAGCACTGCTCACTTCCACCCCCTGAAGCTGTAGAGCTGCGGAGTTTCTCTGTGTCACATCTGTCCATTGTCATGTTTCTGAGGCTTTCTGTGCCGACACTCTCTCGTCCGTGAGCTTGCTGAGTTCGCCCAGGATTAAAACTCTCTGAGCCCATGCTTAGAGACTCGATATACCCATGACTGTGCTGCAGCTTATGCCAGAGCGAACAGTTTGACAACATGTTACTTTATTACCAAATATGGTAATTCCAATCCTGGAGCAATGCACTACCCTTTTTCTCCATGCAGCGGCTGTTCGGAGAGGATTTTTCTTGCCCTGGAATGTGACAGCAGAAGAATGAGGAGCAGGAGGAGGTTTTTTTTTTTAAATGGGTGAGACATCTACATGTGCTTCTTAAGTAAGGAATTTAGAAATGTTTAATTAAGAAAAAAAAAAAGGAAGAAAAAGCCAGCCACAAACAGCAACCCTTAGAAACAGTGAGGATTGTGGAAAAAAGCCATTAAGCCGCTGTCACATCTGACTGCTTTTCAATGAAACCAGGGAGTGTTCGCCCTCAGAAATCCCCCCTCCAAAAAGAGAGAATAGAAAAGGCTAGGTAAATCTTTCCTTCTAGTGCTGACGAGGTCACCCTAATTAAGCACCATGAGCAAAATGTTTGAGACAAGTCTTATTATTGCTCACTGCCGGGTCTGTAAGCTGTGGTATGGATTCAGTTGTTCCTCAGATTCAGTTATCTTTCTGCTCTAAAAGATAAAACGAAAAAATGCAGTTCTCGCTTAATGTGGGGAATGTTCAAGTAAGATAAACACGCTGTTGATTTGGGGACTTGTAATCCTAACATTGTAGCCACAGACTGCAGTGCAGTTTGTATGTGTGCTGTATGTGGGCTTGTGCATGCGTGTCTGGTTTGTCTGTGTTTTGCCGTGGGTGTGTGACCTGGTTGGAGTCTAAATTCCCACTTGAAAATGTTTACATCTTTCGAATACAGTTCAGCAACGGGAAAGAAATGAGCCTGTTGACGAGGACAGTGTCAAACATAAGACAAAAAAAGGGTGTGTATGTAGAAGAAGAGCAGGGGAAACCATCATTATGCCTATTACTGTGCGTTTTGGATTTATTCAGGTGCATTTTTAATGAGAAGAGGAAAGCTCTCTAAAAGTGTGAAATGGAGGATGGTCTTACGTGAGCGCTGTACACATTGGAAGAGATGCAAAGAAAATGACGTCTTTATCATAGCTGCTTTGAGAATTACATAAATAGAATCTGAAACGTCTCGCTCTTCGCCGAGAACCTTGGTGTCTGTTACCTCTCTGCCTTTAGAGCAACACATCCAAACACATCTCTCTCCACACACACACACACACACACACACACACACACACACACACACACAGGTGAAACTGTGTCTGATTTAAATTTCCTGGTCGCAGTAGGCATGAGGGGTGTGAGTGTGGTTCATTTATGCATCATAGGCCCCGAGGAAGGTGATTCTTCCACTAAAGGTGAACCTTCACCTTTAGTGGAAGAATCAAGCTGCCATTCTGGAGTTTTTGGACTTTCATTGAAATAGCTGCGAGGTTGTCGGGTTTGCTAAAAATATACTTTCGTTGATTGGGTTGTCAGAAAATCTGAATTTTCAAAATCCAACAGGCATGAGATTATATCAACAAAATTGCAAAGTGCCTAATCTTACTTCAGGGGAAGTCAACATTTCCAACAGATACCATGTTTAAAAAACGGTGTGGTAGTAGTGAATACGAGATTTATCTCTAAAAATCGTTGTCCTTTTTTCCTATTCACTCATCGGTTCATTCAATCCATTTTTTATTTTTTATTTTCCAGATTATTTATGATCCTGGTTTGGACATTTAAACAAAAATTCAGTTTTTAATGCTATTAGTTCATACATATTACCTGTAGTAATTTGATACCGGTTAATGGATTGATTAAATATTGAAAAAAATTTTAAATAATAGAGTAAAATAAATGCTTTATGAATTTGCTATGTTGAAAATATGATCAAGGTATAAAAACGTGCATTGATTGCTGTTAAAGAGATACTGAGGGCAAAGGTTTTCAGATCAATAACTTCATTGAAATTCGCCACAGGTATACACCTATGTGCACAGTGCATGGCAATTACTGGACAGTAGCACTAAACAGAAAACAACATGGATCATTTGCAGTGCTGTTAATTTTTGTTATTTGTCTTGACTCTGAGTTTGGGTAGTGGCCGGACTGTCGAAAACTTTCCAGTTTATTTGTAACAACTCCGCAGTTCCTGCATGTTTTTGTACTACAAATGTCTGGGCACTCATCAGACACTCTGTGGTCATCAGAAGGTTCTAATCACCTCATTATCACCAGGATGTTAAATCTGTCACAGCAGTGACTCTGGCACCGTGTTTCACCTTCCAAGGAGAAGGTGCACCCTCTGAAATATATTTAGCCGTCCCAATTAGCTGACCTCATTTTCACCGCTGTGGCACTGAAGGCATCTCCACCGCTCCGCCAGTGTTTACACGACTGTTCCATCGCTGATCAAAGATAAAACTTGCATGAACGAACTGCTAATAAAACAACCAGAATAATTTGCCTAATATGCCTTGCATCAATGAGAAACTTGATAGGACAAGGACGGATACTGGTCATTTATTTGATCCTTTAACAGTTTCATATTTGTCTTAACTTTACTGCAAATGCAGTCGGTGATTGAGACCCCACCACTTACACCAAGGTTTGATTTCAAAACGATTATAATAAAGGCCATTACTTTATTCATATTTTCAGTATGTTTAAATACGATAGACATCATGCCACATTTAGGCTATAAGACATTTGCAAAGTACTTTAATTATCATGCTGAAAAACATCTGAAACATTTGGACCCAGTGACACGGTGCACTGATTTTAGTTATTAGCTATAATAACCACAACAACTACACCATTAAATTAAAAGCACTAAATAAAATTTACCGTTTCTTTTTAGGATTTAAAGACAGTTTCATGTAGCCAGGGGGGACATCCATTAAATCAGCAGTGGAAAAAATATTTGATATTTAATAGACGACCAACAGTGGCCCTGTGCATCAGTGAACAGATGAATCAGTCTAACACACGCATGCACACACACACACACCACGTCACTGTGGTGATGATCATCGGCAGTCGAGTCACAGCTAACAGAACTGACTGTTAGATATCTCACCCTCTCCAACACTCCTGTTCTCAGCACGGAGAAAAAAAGGCCTCGGGACTTTGGGGCTTTTGTGTAAAACTGATCTGTCACCTGTTAGCAAGGCAGCTTAAAGCCAACACCCCTTCCGTCAGAGCAACTGATATAGTTGCCACAAGGGCAGATTTTGACCTTGCACGTCCCCCCAAAAAAACGAAGTGGTTTATCTGTGTCCTCCAGTACAACCAGTTTTACTGGTCCAAAAGGCAACTCACCAGAGGGATTTCCAACTGCCACCTCTATGTTAAAGCTATGGTTTCAGAAACTACATGCTTTTTTTTCAGGTCAGGGAAGTAATCGCCATCGGTATTGAAGAGAACAAGAAGTTGGCTGTTGGTAAAAGACGGGCTGAAAACCACGGCCCACAGTGCTCAAGTTACATGCTTTCTACACCCAACCAACATCTTTGACCTTCTCCCTAAGAGTTTTTGGAGTATAACATGCTCCTTACACCTTTGCAACTGAATGTAACCATGAATTGTTATTGAACATGGAAAATTATGGAATATGTCTGGTCTCTCATGGGCAATGGTTATCGTCCCGAGTGTAGACCAAAACAGCAGATAGAAATGACCTTCTCCCATAGAAATCATATTCATTTACAACCAAGAATCATAGGCATTTACAAAAGTAACCCATTTTGTCTTGAAACATAAGACTGATTGGGCTTTTGTATTAAAAATAACTGTAAAATGTTGACTGTCAACATGTTTAATTTTTTTAACCCTGCAAGGAATCTATATCGCGATAAATGTTATAATTGTTATGTTTAGGCAACTCCATCCTTGTGGTCAAAGGGAAAGTTTGACATTTTGGGAAGTACGCATATTCACTTCCTTGCTAAGAGTTCGATGAACAGCTTGCTATCACTTTCATGTCTGTACGTTGATTATGTAGCTGGAGCCAGTAGTTTTTTAGCTTAACTTAGCATAAAGAGTGGAAACGGGGGGAAACAGCTAGCCTGGCTCCGTCCAAAGGTAAATTTGCCCCTCTGGCCCCTCTAAATATTTTTAATCAACACGTCATATCTCGTCTGTTTAATTCGTACAAAAGCCTAAATGTAAGAACAACAATTCACGGTTATATGGGTGGTCGTGTGCCGGGCTGTTTCTTGGCTGGGACAATCAGTGGACACTCCAGTAAGTTGCTGGCTAGCTGTTTCCCCTGGTTTCCAGTCTTTATGCTAAGCTAAGTCAGCCGGCGGTGCTGGCGGTAGCTTCAGACATAGCGGACAGAGTGGTATCAATCTTCTCGTCTAATTCTTTGCAAGAAAGGCAATAAGCGTTGTCGCCAAAATTCTGATGATTTCATTTAAGGTTAGGGAAAGATTGTGGACTTTTCTGAACCTGTTTGGTTACATGTTGAAAATGCTGACTTGAAGCACGAGAAGGGACACATTCAACCACAATATTTTCCTAACTATGTATTTTAAAATCATACACAAAGTAGAAGGATTTGTCATGCCTCTTGGACTGGAAAAAATATTGCCGGTGACTATATTCCAGGCAGCAATTATATTTCCTCCAAAATGTATCTGATGAAGAAATTTAGCAGTATAAGCGTAATTTATAAGAGACATGGTTGCTATTGCTGAATAAATTAACATTTAACTAGTCAGAGACAAAACCCAATTAGTGCTTAATGCATGAGAACTGCTTATAGTCTTCATCAAAACTATTGCGGACGGTACACAGAGCTTTGTAGTGATTGTAAATATAACCACCAGAATTTCCAGTCTTTCCAGATAAAAATAACATTTAATTTTTTCTTCTTCATCCTTGGCAGCAGACACCTCTCTAGCATATAAAGTACATCATGTTTTAGTTCTCTTGAGTGATTTCAATGCTTTTAAGGCCTTTCGCAGACTTTCGGTCTGTCTAACATCGACGTCGGTGAAGCAAGGACAACTCAAAGATGCTTTCCAAACCAAAACCTTAGCTGTCTTCCTAAATGCTCTTGTAATAGGCTCTTTTTTTAGTGTTTGAATCCTTATCATCATACCTCAGAAATAGAAAATGGACGCAGAGAGTTCTGACATAAGGCTCCAACACAACAACCATTTTAAGACTTTCTTCTTTTCTTCCTGTCTCAATTAAAAACACGGTTGAGCCCACAGCTGAATTCCTATTGACATCATTCCCAAAGGATTTATTTGGGTTAAGGGATTATGAAAGACTCAGTGTGCTCGACCGGGCTGGAACCTGCAACACCTAACTGAAGCAAAATATTTATCAATAACCTATCAAAATTTATGGAGCGTAGGCAGTGTTTAATAACTTCTACGAGCTTTTGTCTGCAGCCCCTAACAGCATGATCTGGTTTCACTCCCACTGTAGACGGTTGCCAGGGTAACATATTTCAGCCATGTTCTCTCTGCGCTCCAGAAAAATATTCGCCTCCTTTCATGTAGTGCCGAGGCTTTAAATGTCGTTTTTTTTTTTCTTTTCTTGAAAGCAACAGAAGAAATCAGCCAAATGGGTTCGATTTCTGCCCCACAGTTCCAGTTGTTTCAAGACAGTTCTCCAAGTTAGCAGATATACCACATGCAGAGACTGTTCTTAAATTTAAAAGGGTCATACAAAATCAAATGTACTACACAACCAAACAAACCTACTCCTGAAAAGCTCATCACACTGAAATTCTTTCATCGGCAAAATTGGCATAAACGCATCGCAGCACCGCAGGCTGTTGCCGGGGCGACAGCTCTCCGTCACGCTCTCGAGTGGCCGATACGGAGACTTCTGGGAGGTGTCACTGGGGGCCAGTGAAGTGCGCTGGGAAGGGTTTTTGTCTGCCTTTGAGCAGCTCTTCCGGCAGCTGGTCTCTGGAACAACAGTACAGCTCAGTTCTTATCAACTTCTGAACCCCCTCCTCCCGTCTCCCGTCCAATTTCTCACTTTCTCCTTCTTTCTTTCTCCCCCCTCTCCTTTTGTTCACTGACCTGTTTCCTGGAGGCTTTCTGATGGCTGTGGATGGAGGATGTAGGTTTCACAAGAACAGAATCTGATGAATGCTCTCTATACTAAAGACCCAGCATTTGATTGTTGTACAGCGCCTGCAATGTCCCAATCGTCATTTCAGCTCTGCTTTCTGCTGTTTTCTATAGGCTTTTAAACGCTTTAGCAGCCGCTGAAAGGCGGGGGTGAGGAGCGACTGTGTGTGGAGCCTCAGAAACTGCCTGGAAAGCTCATCTATGCCAGTTATTGACTAATTAGTATTGCTGACTACTGCAGCTACATCACTTACCACTAACTAACAATATACTGTACTTGCCACCATTTCTCCCGTAAACATTTAAGGGAAAATGGACTGACTGTATACATCAAAGTCAACTAAAGAGCTATGGTTAGTGCTACTCGGGTGGTGAAAAGAGATGTAAGATTCTGTGGTTCTGGGGGAGCTTTTTCAAGTTTGAAAAAATCATCCAAGTAACATCACCAAGGTTATCTCAGCTCGGAGACTACTGATTCCTTCACAATGTCCGCTACAACAAACTCAAACAAAAAGACGCTCCGAAGTTGTACTAGTGTAACAGCAAGGAGTTAAAACTGGTTCATCTTAGTTTTTTCAACCATCATGATTTTTTTTTATTCTGAAGTTTAAAAAAAATAATAATATTGTCAAATCAATAAACACAACATTTATGAAACTGTAATCAAACCATTCTTTGAATGTAACTGTGGTATGACTTGTCGTGTAAAACCGTCGCCTGCGGGGCCAGCAGCGGTGTGGAGGCATGGAGGAGGGGCACTATATACAGTACATACATTTTATGTATGTACTGTATATAGTGTTCACCACAGACGGCTGCAGGCTATGGAGGTCCCCCGTTTGACAGCCGGACATCGGTCAGGGTTGCAAGTCTCCTCTTGACAATTTCTAAAAGAAAAATAACAAATACAAATTTTCCGTTCCTTTCTTGTTTTTTTTTTTTTTTTAAATGACTAGAAACAGGGGCTCACACTAGGTCAGGAAGGAATCTGCTAACTAAAATCACTGTGCTGCGATTCCCTGTTCAGCCACACCGATCATGGATTGGAGCTTTTGCCAAGCAGCTTTTCTGCAGGACAAATGCACTTAGTTAAAAAAAAAGGCATATTTCAAAGAAACACTAGTGCTGGTCCAAGAAGAGATGCTCAAACCTTTGATTAAGTATAAGCTCATCTTGCAAACAGCAGCAGCTCGCTGTCTAATTTGTAGTTTATCCACTATAATAATGCAGTGCTTTGGTAATGTTTTTAGAATATTTTCTACAAAACGCCGCCTAAGTCTTAGATCTGAACAAAGGGAAGCACTGTGTTGTGTTGCTGTGCACAGGCACACCAATTCATCCCACTAAGCATAATACAGGGTTCTTCAGCCATATTGATTCTTCAAAGCCGGACTATACATCACACACAGCTACTTTGTTCGAATTTCATCTGCCTCCTGTAATAAAACATACCGTATGTCCACTGACCTTTTGTGGAAATACCAAAGCAGACTTCTGCTGTTCTATGTTCTAATGATCTTGGAACCTGCCGGAGCAAAGCCGGTTACATCTAAAAAAAAAAAAAAAAAAACACACAGTGCTTCATCCAGCGTCTGAGGGAGCAGAGCAGCTGCCATAGCAACCAGACAGTCGGTGCTCGCCGAAGATGAATAGGGATCAACTCAAGAAGGTGGAGCAAAGTAAAGAGGCATTAATACACATGATACTGTGTTTGATAGCTCCTGCTCAAATGACACTTGCACATCGCAAGTAAACCAAACCCTGAACCCCATTATCTCTTCTCCCCCCCAAACCCCTTCTTGCTTTCTTTTACCCTCTTCTCCCTCTCTCATTAGAGGAGGGGATAATGGAGCCATGAGATATCCCATCAATTAAAAACGTCACCTCTCAGCCCCCCAGGGTTGCACGGGACGACCTTAAGTCCTCTCATTAGCCCACCATCCCCAGTTGACCCCTGACTCGTCCCCTCTTCTTAGACCTTTAGTTCATCCCTCTGTCCATGACCCTCATACAGCCATCCATCGATCATTTCTTTTTTGATAAAAAAATTAATACATTCAGAGGTGGTATGGTTTAGTGAAAACGGCATTCAATTTGGGGAAGAATGTAGTCCTAGTCGTATAATTTACTTCAACACTACCAGGTCAAAACAAAACAGTGCAGTTATTGGATGGTAATACACATCCTACAACCAATCAGAATTAAGATGGGCATTCTCTTTTGGCCCTATAACTGATAGGTTGAGATTCTGATCCAACATCATGCTAAACTACCATTTTTTCTTAAATTAAGAACAATAATACAACCCACAGACACGGCCAGCATGAAAAAAATTAAATTCCAGTCACTAATTAAGGCTGAGTAAAATTAAGATTAACAGCTTACAGGGTAAATGCTGCGTAATTTACATTTCCACAGCACTAATTCCATATGTACAACAACAGAGGAATGTCACATACGTGACTCTGCTCCTCTAGATTTCTCTAAGCTTGACAGAAATGCTCTTTTCTTTCCCTGATTAATTCCAAAAGCTTTTGTCATTTATCGAGTGTCATTAAGCCGCAATCAATACAACTCCACATTTCCTGCAGATGTTTCAAATTAAAAGCCTAAAAATGAAAACATTTAAAAAGTTTTTGAGTCCTTATTTCTGCACCTCAGATAGGCAAAGGTGGGCTTCGTCTGTCTTTTTGTTTCAAACTGAAATCTCAAGGAGAAGGAGAGATTAAGCCCTTTGAGGTGGTGAAAGGCTTTGTTATGCGACATCGGTGCAAGAAGTGTTCAGTGGTAACTTAACAGCATCTGAAAAGTAGCAAAATATGAAGCAAATGGATATAACCAGTATATCTGAGAAATAACAATATTTCTTAGATGAGGAAAACTCAGACCCTCAGACTGGTGTGTGTGACATGACGTTGGTCTTGTTCCGATGAAATTAGATCAGGCAGTCAGATCAGGAAACAGGGAGGCTTTCTTACAATAGGTTAATATGTATTGACAAAACAAGGGGAAATAAGAAATAAAGACCTGTCACTTAAATAAGGTTGTTTCAAATAGAGGTTTGAGTCTCTCTGCAGTTGGTGGTGAATAAAGGCCACGGCCAGGAGAATTTAAGTAACGCTATACTACACAATACTATACTATCTAGGGTAACAGAGGATACAACATAGTTAAACATACATCATCAGAAAGCAGATGATGGGACACACCGTTATTAGCCTGAAAAATCTAACAGGGCGAAAGACACCTGAGAATGGCTTTATTTTCCATACACAGTGCTCCGCTGCGCTATTTAAAACAGTTTTGACATTGTGCCTTTGTCAGAGCTTACACACTTTGAATTGGCGCCAGCGAAGAGGCCCGTGGAATAAGATAGAGATTACACAGTGCTCCTCCTTTAAGAGGAAGCAAACAGGGTTGTGACCTTCCGGAGACCTCGGTTTCTCTGCCGTAAAGTGAGCATTAACAAGTAAGATTGAGGTTACAGCCGCATTCCTTTCATGGGATTTGATGTCTCCCTTTCTGTGGGGGATTTTCGTGCAAATCTGACTACCTCTGACAAACACCCTTTTTGATACAGAAGGCTGTTTTGCTGTGCAGACACAACACAAAACAGAAGTTGTTATGTTGATAGAACACTGAACCGTGACTTACCGATATTTGCGCAAAAATGATGTGTTTGCTTGGCTGAAAAGCAAATACCATGTACAGTATGACAGCGTATTAAGGTATTAAATGCAATTAGGATAGTAATGTAGTGGAAACGGTGAGGATTACGGACGGTTTTATTTTCGAAAGGTATTTTCCTTACTCTGTTGGCATCACGAGGACTATTGGAAGAGGAGACTGTCCCCCCCGAAAAAAAAACAAGCCCATACGTCATCTGTGCAACCGGGTTATGACAACCCATATTAACGTTTTATGTTAGGTGACGTAATTACTAGCAGCTATAGCAATTTTTACGGGAGCCTAAAAAAAGGATTTAGGTGACATCGCGTAAAGAACGATACGGTCCACATTAGGAGGAGGTTGGGGTGGATGGACGGGTCGACAAAACACGGACCTTCCAAATAAGAGAATGCTGTTAGTTTGCTGTGTGAAACCGATTAATCAGGACCATTCCACAACATTAACCGCATGTTTATTATTGTAACTGCGTGTTCATTATAATCATGACGACGGACGTCCTCTAACCTTAAGGAGGCAATCATCTCAACCTAAACCACAATCTTTTCAAGTCGATCCACTGCTTTGGTTCAGGCGGAAATCCCTCAACAAGCACCTGATGGATTGTCATGGAAATTTGTGAAGACACCCGTGGTTCCCAGAGCATGAAGCCCTCTGACTTTGGTGATCCCTTGACTTTTCCTCTAGCACTAGGTTTGCACATGCGCTTACTAGTGAAATGTGTCTACAGCTACTGACTAATCGGCATGAAGGTGGGTTCAGACACTTAGTGCCCAGAGAATCCATTGTAACAACTTTTTAGATCATTGTCTCCTGACCGTGTATCTCGCGCCATCATCAGGTGAAAATTTTAATTTCTTTTTAATGAGTCCCATACTTTAGTTTAATGACATTCCCATCAGTCTCAGCTGTACTTTGTGTTTAGTGCTTAGCAAGTATCATGCCAGCACTAAACTAATGCTAAATTAGGATTGTGAACATTGCAAACATACTTGCATTTGCCATAAAGTGCATTTGTATAAGCTGATGCAGCAGACTACAAGCAGAAACAGCACGATAAATATCATAAAATCTTTTACTGTTTTTATTTTATAGGATGTAGTGCTATTAGTGTAACTTCCTTCCGGCGAGCAAATGGTGAAATCGGAAAATGTCAAATGATTTATGCAGCTGCCCCCTTTTCCCAGTGGGTCTCCTGCTGGTTTATCACAGGAGGGGGATGTGGAGCTGCTTAGAGATGTGAGGCCTTTTTTTTTTTCAGCTTGTTCCATTTTGAAATGTTTGTGCCTGATCAAGTCAGCTGATCGGTGAGTGTGTGTGTGTGTGTGTGTGTGTATGTATATATATCTATATATGTGTGTGTGTGCTTGTGTGTGTGTGTGTGTGTGTGTGTGTGTGTGTGTGTGTGTGTGTGTTGCCACACCAAACCCATATGGTCCAAACTCTAAACCTACCTGTATATGAGCAACCTTACTCCTGTCCACTTCAGAACCATAGAAGCAGACAGCTGGGAACAGTCCGGAGTTGCCTCTTACCTGCTACATCACTACAATTTCTGCACTGTCTCTTGCCTGAGTGTGTAAATAGCTGAAAATATCCGCCCCGAGTGTGTGTATGTATGTGTCGGTTTGTTTGCCCTCTTTTTCAGACACCTGTCATACACAAAGATCTCACCTGCCAGGGGACACGGGTGCTGAACTACCTTCTGCGGACCCAACCGCTGGCCAAAGTCCTATCTCTCTGTCTCTGCGACTCATCGTGTTTCTCTCTTATTTATTTTCTTATCTGCTTCTAATCATCCATGTCATTGTCTATTTAATGGCTTTGTCCTGGCAGCTATTGCAGACTTGGCTGTCCTTGTGGTCGGTCCCTCTTTGAATTGGTTTTACCGTTGGGAATTTGACCCGATCTTATCCAAGCGTGTAAGGCTGATGCTGCTGAGTACGCTACTTTCACTTAAGCATTAGGGCTTGTCATATGCTATTTTGTAATATTTGTTTTTTTGGCCATCATTATTTGACACAAAGAACTGTATCATATTGTTTTGTCACGGATCCATCTGCTCTTACAGAAAACCAGGGGATTAAGTTCCCATCCACATTGCTACAATTTCTGCTGAGAGTAGTGACTACTACTACTAAGAAAAACTACTAAATGCCCCATTAAGTTCACCTACAATGCATACAGTATATAAAATATACTCTACACACACACACATATATATATATATACACACAAACAGTCCCTTTCCCTGTTACTCTGGATAATCCACAAAACACACTGTCAACAGTTTTAGAGTGACTACTTCTTCATTTGAAAGTAGTCAAACGAAACCACAACTATCTGCATTGCTAGATACCACTGGAGGTTGGTGGGAAAAAAAAAAATAGTTAACAGATTTTAGCTTTTGCTACTTTTGAAAAAAATAGTCTTTCCTTTTTTTTTTCTCTCTGAATAGAGAAGCAGGGTAATAGATCAAAAAGCATAAACACAGAAGAACATAAAAACTTCTCAAGCCGCCCTAGAAAAAAGGAAAATGTCTTGCTTCCAACCTCTGAAGTCCCTCTAGACGCCACTGAGTCCTTCCGTTATTGACCTATGAGATGGGCAGATCAAAGAAACCGCCCACAGACTGTGGCCTTACAGGGCTTCACGTAGTGAAGCACCCCAGGTTCCTTTAATGGGGACAAACATCATCGCAGAGCCAGGCAGTGGGGGAGCGGGACCGGTACATGGATGAAAACCAAGTCAGCTCTCGTAAATGCACAAAACTTCAATCGTTCATTTGTGAGGACTTCTCAACTTGAACTTCATTGTTGCCAAGGGAACAAAAAAAATGACAAAAACATATAAAAAATACATTTAAAAAATACACTATAGCCTCCACACAAGCGCACATGAAACAATGTATATCAGTGACTGCATAATATAAAACCTGGCGTACACTCAGCCATCATCACCCCGCCCAATCCCATCCAAGCTTTCAATCCGCCGACTCAACATCTGATGATTGTTTAAATGAATTTGTCATCTTTCCAGAAATGATTATCTCACTTTGCGTCACGCTTTTAATCATATTGTGTGTTTTTGTTTTCATCTTATTGTAAATCAGTGTCAAACAATTATCTAGTCACGGTGGGTTTGAACGAGCTCTAAGCGGTAGCACATGCTAATTCGCTGCATCAGTCAGGATCCGCCGTACCGTACACATAACAAAGTGAGTTGGGTCAGTACACTTTGTGAAACATCAGATTTTAAGTCCAAAAACTTTATTTCTGGACTTTCGTGCCATCATTTATCCATCGAATAGTTTCAGTATCTCTTGAGAAGGGACACGGAGTGATCAGGTTGATAGACCACAATGCCAAGCAGCCACAAAGCATGCAGCACATTAATACGCAGTTTTTTTTTTCTTTTCTTCTCGATTAAAACAAAGGCGTTCTAGGTTTTTGCCGTTGCATTCATTATGCTTTCCACCCACGTCTGCAACTAACAGCTGAGTGCAAAAAGTTGAGGCTGCTTTCTAAAATATTGTTAAAAAGTCATTCTCTGACATGTAGGAAATCAGACCACGACCAAGCAGCCTAAGCGAATGTGCTTCCAACAAACAGGCAGATTACACGATGTCACAACGAAGGGGGCCCTGGAACGTAATGACCATCGCAAAATGTTCACATGAAACAATCTACAAGCACCTAAATTTGGATTCTTTTCTTTAATATCGTCAGTATCGACGGGCAAAATGAACAGTGTAATATCAGCTTGCACCCTCTGGTGCATGAAAAAAAAAAAAAAAAAATCTGACAAGCCAACAGCTGCTGAGATGCTCTGGCTGCGGTCCAGATGATGCCTTTTGTTTAAGCAGGCAGACCATTAGGGAACAAGTCCTTATAAGAGCACAATTGCTCTGTCTGCAGAACAGACTGTGCTTAACAGCACTGCTGGTAATATCAAGAAATGCTTCAAGTGGATCAAAGCTCTAAATGAAGAGGACAAAGTGAGCTGAGAGACGGGGCTGAAGAAAAAAAAGAGCAGGACCTGGAAGGGAATGCATCCGTCAGCCCTGCGTGTTGATTTACTGGGCTGTTTGGACGGATGACACTGTAGGTTTAACAGATGCTTTCTCTCACAAAAGGTTTAGTTCGGAGCGGGTGAGAAAACTGTCTGTGTGAGTCAAATTTACACAGAATGAGACATTATGCAAGGATTTCGTTCGTCTTGCGCCGAACAGTCTCAGTTCTCCTTGTACCCTGTGTCTGTATACACATGTGCATAAGATGTCACTGTCTGTATAGATAAATGTATCTTATTATCACAGAGGTTTAGTATCCTTGTTAATGGCTTAGTAGATGTACCAGCTACTCTGCTGTCAAAAAAGGCAAACAGGCACTCCAAGGTTTTCCCCCTGATTGGATCCACCCTTAACCTAAGTCATCCCGTCCTTTTTAAAGGACACAGCCGCTCTTACTTTTACATTACACTTACATTTTGCTCAGTGAGACGTAACATAGAGAGCACAAGGACACGTCTGTCTGCTCGCTGCTCTCTTGCTCGGCTCATCCCACTGTAAAGGCGCCCCGACTCCGTCCTGTTATTTTCATTCATCATTTTCTACTTCTTTATCTTTCCCTTTGTCCCTCTCTGTCTCGACACGAACACCACACACACACACACACACACACACACACACACACACACACACACACACACACTCTCTCAAATCCTAATAAGTTTGACAAGAACATCCTGTAAGGCCAGACAAGGCAACCGGATCAAATCTTAATCACCACGATGATGGGAAGGAGAGATTCTCCTCTATGCATGCTAATGAGCATCCCTCTCCAGCAGAAAAGGTTATTCAGTGAATTAAAGAAAACTCCACTCATTCCCTGTTAATTGAACCTCCAGCTGAGTAGACAAACATTTGAAAGTCAGATTCTTATAGACCCACACAAAAGACTCCTTAAATTTGCCATAAACTTGTGGAAAACACAGTTTCATATCATCAAGTGTAAACATGACATAAGAAATAATCTAATTTGCTAAATGGAATTTGTATGTCAACAAAAAAATGAATAAAAAATGAATGACCTTTTTGTCTCTCTATTCTAACTTGTGCTTTTATCCAGACTCCATTTACTGACGAAGACCAAGAGATGTGGCTATTAACGCCAGAAAATTTCCATTATGTGGTCCTTTGTACCAAGATTTTTTTTTGGGGGGGCAAACTTTATTGTCAACAGAATTACAGTAGGACTCACACAACCTTAAAATGCAAAAACCTGTTCTTTTTCCCCTGTCCATAAAAGAAAAACATGACAAATGTTAATTAGATTTAGTTCAGTTCAACAACAACACAGAGGTATACACGATTAATTTTGTTCAGTTCGGGGGAAATGTGTTTGAATGTGTCATATTGAATTTGAATAAATTAATGACCTTGTTTGGCTGTAATTAATTTGATGTTGTAAATACGACCACCTGTGTTTGTTTATGTACAACGCTGCCACAATCAGAAGAGGGCTGAATGCTCGCAGAACCGAACACAACCTCGAGCTCAGTGGACGCAGTTGTGACATGGTGCTCTTCATCATAGCAGCGACGAGTTCTAGACGGCGAAGACAGCTGATCCATAATCGTTCCAGCTCCCCTGCACCTCCGTGAGACAGCGCAGGACCGATTTCATGTGTGCGTCGCAGTTGCTGGGGCACACACTTAAACCTGATTTACTCGCACACCGAAACGGTGCGAGTAAATGGCGCCGTTGGCATCGATGCCGCTGTCACTGCATGAGCTTTTATAGCTTGATAAAAGGCTTCCGAAAAACGGACGAGTTGTTTTTATTTCTCAGATGAAAGATATGGGAGGGGACATCTGGTTAGAGGGCCGTGGATAAAGCCTTGGTTACACGTTTTTAGGATAAAGATCTGTGCTCTGTAGAGGCAGTCTGTGGATCTTCATTTGCAAACCAAAACCAGAAATGAGTCATTTGTGGCACTGATGCAGAATCACAGAGTACCGGTAGCTTAGACATAGAGAAATCTGTACGCTGTAATACTGTAAACGAAAGAATGAAGGATCGAATGAAACACAATTCCTAGTGACTAAAAGACAGGGTGGCTGCTCTGAAGCCAGTTTTCTTTGCTACACGCTTGCCCAGCTAAAGGATGGGACCCTCCATCTGGCAATGGAAGCCTGTTGGGTGACTCCATATTCCCTCATCCCTCATAATACTGGAAAAGTAAAGTCCAAACGGGAACAATACATGACTTTGTTTTAGACTCAGCTAATACTCTAAATGCCAATGGATTTCAACCGCCACAACAGGAGAAGGAGGCTTAAATTACACGTCCTTTACTGTATGTTAACCACCCGCTGTTAAATGGTTTATAATCAACAAGCTGTGTTTCATTACATGGGGATGCAAAGTAACTTAATATGTAGAGGCTTATCTGCTAAATGCCAAAAAACCCAACCCAACAGCAACCAAAGGGAGAAGAAAAAGCAGATGAAATTCAGCATAATAATTCCAACTTGACTCGGGAAATTATTTTTTGACAAAATAATCTTGACTCAAGGCCTGCTTACTAGCTTTTTATTTTTTCCCTAGGGCTTTGCTTTCAGCTACATTTTATGGTTTTCATCAGTCAATGAAGTTGACTCGGTTGTCATCCCTTGAAGTTCTATACAACTGAGTTAACTCTAATGACAACTGAATATACTCCGTTCACCGATAAAGACTGTCAGATGAAGTTAAAAGCTCTGTGAGTGGACTGTGAGTTATTATTAGTATGTCAAAGTTTTAGAAAAAGACAATTTTTCAATTTGTTATATGTATATTTGATGTATATATTTATACGTAAAATCAAAGTGCACTAGTCTAGTTTTATCTTTTAGTTTGTGATATTGACAGTTTTTTGAGTTTGGTGCATTTTTACCATGAAATATATGTTTTAAAGTGATGTACTGTACTAAGCCCCGGTGATTTTCTTAAAGCCAGGAGGAAAACAAACACAAGCCACCAGTGTGATTCTGCAAAGTTTAGCCTTTTCTCTTCGGTCTATCTACTAAATAAATCATCATTTGAAGGTCCTATTGTGGCTTAAAAAATGTAGTCCGTTCAGTGAAGTTTGAGATGCACTAGCCACTGTCAGCAGAGGACAAAAAAAGTTTGTTTCCTGACCAGCTTATGGCAAAAATGAATAAGGGCCACCAGCCTTGGAGGCGCTGAGCAAGCTAAGTCATGGGATACGAGACGGAGGGCAGCTTCCAGCCGAGAGACTTTGAATCATGCTGTAACTGATGCTTTCTAGGTCTGTTTTTTTTTTTTTTTTTTTTTTGGAGGACAGAGTGATAAGGGCTCGGTTCGGGGCTGAATTCAGGGCAAGCTAAGATCCACAGAGGATTCTTTAGCCTCATTTTCTGACTGGCCAGCTCCTAGGCCTGTTTAATATTTCACAGCTCCCTCTGAAAAGGAGGGGAGAATGAATGCACTTAATTAAGTGTGAACAATAAATTGGCTATAACCAATGCTCCACTGAGCATATATGGTGGGTTTAAGCTTTTGATCATTCAGCAAAATCTCTGAATGCACATGGCCCCGAGATGCTGTGTGCATTTACGAAAATTACAGTATGACGTGATTCAACCATGACAAACGAGAACTTTGAAGTGTTGGACTGCCGGGGCCGGTGTCAGTGGCCTCAAATCGCTCTGTTGGTCTCAGAGGAGGGAGAGTGGTTTGTTTTGAAAAGAGGTGGGTGTCGGAAATAAAAGCATGGGAGCACACTAAAGCAGAATGTCAAGTTTAATTCGGCAGGCAGACACACATGTAATGTAACGACCTATGATCGAGTTAAAGAAAAAGTCTGTCCCCAGTAAAGCCTTGACTGTTACTTTATCGTTAACGGGTAATGTCCATTCTGGTGTCATTCATTTAACAATTTTCCACGTTACCCTCAATGCCTTTGGGTGACCCTGTCTGCAAAGCAGTTGTGTTGGTGGTTTGTCCAATTAGGAAAGGTGAAAGTGCAGCGGGGATGATGCCGTGATATGTGTCTCAGTTTAACACAAACGTTGTCAAAGACAGTGTCATATTTGGCTTCACTGATGACAAAGATGCAAGCGGTGGCTGCACTACATTCTGGAGACTGACAATTGGACATTCCCGACTAACTTTAAAAAGAAGGGTCAAAACAAAAGCAGCAGGGGCTGTGACGTCCTGACTTCTAAGCTCTTAAAACACTCGATCCTACATTTCCCATAACGCAACTCGATATAAACTTTCATTAGACCCTCCCTGACTGGTAATATTTCCCATATTTCAAACTAGCCTCGACTAAGAGCTCAAACTCAAAGCCTAAGCCGAGATAACCCTGATGACGTCGTTAAGGGGCTATTTGAGTAGGAGTCCTCATGACGTTTAAACTGACTTCCACGTGTAAAATTGGCCCTTTAATCTTCAATGTAGCTGTACAGGAAGTATCACAATGTGAGCTGTAATAGCTGCACTGACAGGGTGTCCACAGGAAAAAATAAGAAAGCGCCACAAGGAATGCTTTATAAGGACGGCGCACCAATGTAACCGCGCGCGCGCACACAGTCACAATGACTCCCCCTGGTCCCGGCAGCAGATGAAAGCCTGTCCAGATGAGCTGTTATTGATGGAGGAGTGCATCATCCTCCCTCCCACTGTCTCTGACACACTGCATTGATGAACTATGCTGCTGCACAGGCGGAGTACAACCAGAGTGCGAGGTGTCTGTGGGGCACGGATCCATGTGCTCGGAGTCTTATTTCATAATCTTAAAAAATGTCGATACTGTATCACATTGGCCTAGCAAATAAATAAATAAATAAATAAAGGACTAAGATACTTTATCAAATTGAAGTAAGTAAATAAAATATTTGACATCTGATTTAAAGAAAGTAAAAAAACAATCTGTGCCATTTTCGGTACCTAAAGGTTTTTGTTTCTCTGTGCTACAGACACAGATTAGTCGGGACTCAGCCGCCCCTCGTTCATAACTGGTGACAATGTCAGCCCCTTCCCTACTTCAAACAAGACAGATCTTCTACTGGATCCAAAATGGGAGCCCACACCTGATACACCTCCTCCACAGTTAGCAGCAGCTCCCCAGTAACGGAGCGTGCTAGGGCAGCCGGAGCTCAGCGGAAAGCTTGGCAGAAGCTTCAACATCTCCCCTCTTATTTTCAACCGAATGCTGTCTCCTGAAGTACATTCTAACGAAGGACAGAGTGGTGGTCTTAATGCACTACAACTGCAGATGGAGGTGGATCGTGAGACAGGCTGCCATCTACCGGCCTGAGAGCCGGGGTCACTGAAGCCGTCGGCCTAACATTTAATCAGCAAAATTTTAGGACCTGCTCACAGGCGACTGTGAGGCGAACCGGCCTCACGCTCTGGTTCCTACTCAGCATACACCATCACGCAGGAGCTCTGCTCAGTTGGTTACATACACACTAAATGCTTTGCTTAACCGGAACAGTAGCTCAAAGCCTTCACGGGGCTTTTGCCAGAACTCTGACTTGACATGATTTGTTTATTTAAAAAGAAAAAGAGAGAGAGAAGGATATGTGGTGGCCAGCAGGCACGATTTGGCTCATAAATGATAAGAGGGAAAATAAAAACGACTTTGCTGGTGTTTATTTACTCTTTCCACCACTGCTGCATGCTGCCTAGCTTCGGATCGGGTCCACTCCCTGGTCTTTCTGCGACCTGTGCAGAATCGAAACACTTCAAGAAATCTATTACTAAGGTAATCAGTTACACCGCATGGTCATTGGTCAAAGCCCCAGGTACCAGAAGGAAGTTAGTCGGGTTGGCTGTTGCTCCAATTTTGATCGTGATCGACCGAGAACCCCAAACTGTGCAGGTGCAGGTCAAGCAGCTTGTCTTGGAAAGATTTGGACCTTGGCGCAGAGATGGCATACATTTTCTTTTTTTGTTAACGGTTAAACAGCAAACCCAAAACACGGCGTCGCTGACAACAGAGTCCCTCAGCAAACTCCCCCCAGCGTCTCGGTGTTTGTTCAGCAGGGAACAAACCGTTGTCTGACACCATGCGCAAGGCCCGTGCCGCGCAGCGACGCCACTCTCGCTGTGATCTGCCGGACGCGGCGAGGCTCTCCAAAGCAGGGAGCTTTTTACATGGTGATGAAATCGACCAATCAGATTGACGTTTAAGGGACAGTTGAGAGGAGTAGTCGCCTGGCAACCGCCTAACGAGATGTACGAGCCTTGGCTGTTAAAATAGCGACCTCGCGACCCCCCTGCTTCCTCCTGCTGCGGCTGTTTCAGAGACAACGTTGAGCATCTCGGCTCTTTCGATTAAATGCGACTCTCGCGAAAAGAGAAATGCCGTGTAGGAAGCGACGGAGACGGATGCGAGACCAGGCTGCCACCTGCCTGGAGAGCCGAGGCTCTGGCTGGTCCGAAGCGACCATCCAGCGTATTTTTCCCAAGGAGCAGCCGGTCATTTTAGGGCCTCGGCTGTGAATTCATCGTATCCCACCAATCCCCGGTGCTCGTGTTAAAGCGTCGCCCAGCCACTGTGCGTGTGCGTGTGTGTGTGTGTGTGTGTGTGTGAGAGAGAGAGACGCTCAGTGTAAATCTATGTATTGAGGCGGTCAACAATGGATGAACGACGCTCCTTCCGAGCTGAGAATTTAAGACGCGATATCGGTACACACTGCAAAAAAAAAAAAAAACGTCCATCTCAGCAAGTCCCATCTCATCTTTTCTTCTCGAGACATGTGAGAAAAAAAAACCCAATTAACATCTATACTGAAGACATGTCGAATCTACAGATCTGACGAACAAGGAAGAAAAAAGTACAATCTCTGACTGGGTAGTCTACAGAAACGACATTTGATTCAAGAAACACGTTGATGTTTATAGGAATCAAGTACGATTACACCCCCCCCAACACACACACACACACACACACACGCACACACACACACACACGCACGCACACACACACACCCAGCCCCCGCAAAAAAAAAAAAAAAAAAATTCCCACTCACATCTTTAAAAAATCGTTAAGACTGTTGGATGAAAGGAATAAATAGGGTCGATATTTTTGCAGTGCTGCCTCGTTTGATCCGTGCATCTGAAGGAATGAAAAGGGGACGGATGTGACCGACTGTTACTGTGGAAACCAACTTTCCCCTGCCCATACGATGCTCGTTTATCCTCGGCTCCCCGAGCCCACAGCCTCGTCGTGTTCGCCGACGGAATCGAGATTAGACAGCTCGGGTGATCTGCGCCTCCGTCGTAGTAACGTGACACATTTACCCAAAGTCGCGTAAGAAAAAAAAAGAGAGGCAGAATATGGGCATCGGTGTGTCGCGGAGGGGCGTGCGCGGTTGTCGGAAAAGCCTGGCTCATTTCAGAGGGGAGAGGGATACAGTAGGATTGTCACTTACAACAGTTGGTGACAGCGAAACTGTTCGCCACTTCCAGATTGTCGATGTGAGGCGTCAGTCTGAATTCCGAAGTGCCAAACTGAACCATTCCTATCCGAAACGCGCTGTACTCTTGATCGGCGCCCCTTGGAAAGAGTCCCCCTGAAACCACAAAAAGAAAAAAAAAATACCAGTTACACTTGCTCAGTGTCCTACGGTAAGACATTTTCAACCATTTTACTGGTTGAATGGATCATTTTCCTCGGCATTTAATGCACAAAGTCGTTGCTTTCCCCCCCAAATCGCCCCCCCCCGTTTGAACTAATGGATACCTACCAATCTGAACACTGGGCGAGCCGCCAAGCGCGCATCCCCATAAAACCAGCAGAACTGAAACGGATAAATTCACTATCTTTTCCATGTCCACAGCTTAGGTGTCCACATCCGCCAAGGGAGTCTGGTATTCCTCGTTCTCGCCGGAGATGTTAGATCCGACACATACTGGAGACCTTCAGCCTTGGGGGTGTGGGGGGGTGGGGGGTTGAGTGGGTGGCTGGAGGGGGGGGGGTCCAAAAAAAAAAAAAAAAAAATCTGCAGCAAAGGAGCGTTTTTCTGCAGGTGGCTCGCAGTGAAAGGGCACCAGCAGCGAAGGAATGGTCGCCTGCTCTGTAGGTCTGCTGTCTCTTCTTCCGCTCCTCCGCGTCGCTCCCCTTCTGCCAGCAGCTGATACCTCCTCCAAACGCACAGGGACACTGCGCGTCTCCGCTCGGCGCGCCGGAGATCCTTTTTCGGCATCACACCCACAAGTGAGGAATGTTAATGAGGAGGCGAGCGGCGACGAAAAGAGCCGAGCGGCAGCGAGAGTGCGCGCCGCTCACCCCCTCAGGTCTCAGGTATGTCGTCTTGGCTTTGCCTAACGAGCTTTAATGAGCGGCATTACGACGCGAACACTGTTCATTCATAACATACGAGGGTCATTAAATGTGCGCAGTTAATCCACATTTTTTTGATGGTCGTCATTGTGAAGTAGACCCACGTTATTTGAACCTTTCTTTACTGAGACCCGGTTTTTTGAAAAGGTCAATTTACTTTTTTTGTTTGTTTTTTTGTTAAAGAAGCTTCCTACCAACAGAACCTTGCGTGGACCGATTCGTTCTGTCACCTTCCCCACCAACCTTGGATTCACTGTACCCTCTTCCCTTAATAAACTAGTCCCTTAAACCAGTATTCCACTCAACAGACTTGAATCTGTAGTATGCTCACACACTTCACATGTGGCACATCTTCCACTGTGTCCACTGCAGCCCACACAACTTGACTTTATCATAGTCGCTCAGAGATTCTGTAAACAGTTCCCACCTTCCGTGCACTTCACCGATACTCCTGTACAGAGTTGACAGCTACTTTGATAATTAATTCATCTGTGGGTTATTTCCTTGATGAATCGTCCAGGCTTCAAAATGTCAGAAAACAGTGAAGAATGGCAGCCGTCACATTACAGAGCCCAACGTGATCCGTCCGTGTGACTTGTTTTCTTTGACCAAACAGTCCAAAGCTTAAAGGTGTTCAGTTCACAGTCATAAAAGCAACACATGGAGAAGCTGGAACCAGAGAATATGTTTGCGTGAAGAAGGACTGAAACAATTAAAAACTGTTGCTGATTCCCCCCCGTTGATCAACTAATCAGTTAGTCGAGTAAGTGTTTCTAGAGTTTTATAATTAGTGAGCAGGGAGGCGAAACTCGCTCCACATCATTTCAAGAAGTAAATGAATGAGAACTATGGCTCTTGCAGGGATCAGACCTATGACCTTAACGCAGGATGATGGTGTCCTTAGCCATCCGGCAACCGTGGAAGCCACACGGCAGCAGCAGCTGTGTATCACGGCACAAAAAAGACCTGGCTCCGACATTTGTATTTTCCAGATTTATGAGATCAAAGATGAGTGCAAAGTATCACTTCCACAGCTACATGGAAGATTTGCTTGATTTATCTTAATTCCTAAGTGACTCACCGTGCTGAATACCTTTGGGCGTGATTGCGAGAGTCTACAGTTGAATTCAAAACAGAGACTTTAACCATCTGGAAGAAGTAATCCTTTCCCTCAGTTCCGAGGTGAGAGAAATCGCAAAATGGAATATTACTGACGGTGTTTGAAGCCTTAAGAAACACAAGTGACACTTTGTGGAGAAAAAAAACAAACTCATCCAACAGAAAGTTTGGATTGAAGCATCTCGAAATGCTTTTTTTTGGTCATTTGAATAACAAGTCTCCCCTAAACCATGTTAACGGCCAACATTTATTACTGAGAAAACTCATTAGTGCATCAGCTGGAGGCCATCCCTCTCGCCCTCCAGGAATAACCATCAAATGAATCTCCTCTGTAACTTTGATCTCGGGCTTATTTCCACCCTCTGCATACAAATCCAAGGCACATCTATGGCTGGCTGTTGGCGCCGTGTCGAACGGGCTAAAATGGAGAAGGGCTGCCTCACAGCCAACGGGAGGTAAAATGGCAATCCTGTCGCCGGGTTTTGTGACATGCATATCTCCGCCCTGCGCACGACAGATGTATATTAATCACTGGACCGTGTGAGATAGCGAGTCTGGGAGCAAACTAATGAGGCTGAGAGTGGGGGGGGGGAGGTCAGGGTGGCAGCAGTTAGAAGCAACACTGTGGGCCGGATTTCAGCACCACGGACAGCACATCACACGTAACAATGGCTCCTGTGCAAAAGAAGCTCTTCGGCCCTACGAGCAGACATATTGGAGCGAATTTAAAGGAGCTTCCGGTTTACCATAACGCGGGTCCTGTTCCCTCGGTTGTGGCCATCTTCACCATCGGTTGCGATATCACTGAACTCACCAGAGAAACCGCTGAAATCTAGGAACGGGGCTACACCGCCAAGTGTGACGGGGCAAGAAATATGAGTGGCCTGCTGATCAGACGGATTGCAAACGAGGCAGCAGGTAAAAGTTGAAAGGAGAAAGTCCCTAATATTTCATTATGCATACTAGTTCTTAACGATGTCCTGAGAGGTTTTGTGGCAATAACTAAATAATGTGGTACTGATTATAGAGATATCCTCAAAAACTGCTCTATTTAAAGCCCAAGTTTTTCTCTGTTACATGTAATACTCTATGACTAAATAGACAACAAAGTTTAGAAAAAAAAACATCCTCAGTTATTATCTATTAAGAGTTAAACTCATAGAATTACCAAATATAATTTTGTTGAAAAAACAAAACTGACGGCAACATAAGCAAACAACAACAACTGTCATCACATGTTGTTTCAAATGTTGCTAAACTCTGACTGGTGCTAAAAGGTACGTGACTTCTCCTTTCTCCACCTGAGAAGGTAAAGTAGCCAAAACTGTTCTTATTTCGGCAGAAAATAGTGTCTTTCCGTACGGCTCATTCGGCCATAGTAAGAGGCTGATCCTTTAAAACAAAATAAAGATGAGTTTATCATTCACTGGAAACTTTATTCTTCATATATACCGTATGATTGACTGTAGACAGACTGTCTTTCAGCTGACCTGCTGTACATTTACTGAAGCACTCTCGAGGTTACACCAGCAGGTAGTTGGAATTCATTACTTGGAAATATGAAACCGATCAGTGACTCTATTTCCTCTGTGATATGCACCCAATTACAAAGTTCTTTACAGGACAACGTGTGGTTATTAATAATAAAATATCTATAAAACAGTGTTAACAATGATTTTACTGCTTGCCTAAGTTTGGCTAAGCTGCAATGTTGTTTAAAACCTGTATCATTGTCTGACTGTGTGTGTTCCTTGCCCTCTCAGCCTGTTTTAGTAAAGCTGCTGCATTTCCGGATCTCAGAAATAAACTTAGCATGTTAATTGTTGCTATTGCTACCTCTAGGAATTATCACCAAAACTACAAAAATACAACTAAAGGCACATCAAGTCCGATCATTGGAGCTGCAGTGCTAAACTATACCTGTTGCCCGGTGCACGGACTGGACACCAAAACCTTTGCTTTCTAATACCACGCTCAATGACAATCCTCTTCGTGGAGAAGTAAATTGAATGCTCAACTGCTTGCGTTCCACAGGATCACATATGTTCATCTGTTCGACCTTGTCTGGAGGTTCTGTCATGCATGATTCACCCCGCTGCTGCTGCTACACTAAAATGTAATTTCCGTTTCGATTATCTTACGGCGCATTCCACAACACATTGAATTTGCTGCTATAGGCGCGTTTTTAGTGAAAGGAGAGTGACTCGTAATCAAATTATGAACCTGCTGGCTGTGTAGGAATGTTTACCTTTGAGTCAATTTACACAAATAAACCACAAGAGTGAGATGGAACTTTTGCGCATGCTAATGACAACATTTGGCTTTCCTGGTAAATCCACTTTGTGGCCTGTAGAGCAAAAAGCTGGTAAAACCAAGTCGCGCGACCTTTTCAGAACACCAGGGTTTGCATGCCCCAGAAATCCTGTGCGACTGCTTCTTAGAAACCATTTACATTTCAGGCATTTAGTCTGTGCTCTTATCTAGAGTGACTTACAATGAGAAGCATTTTAGTGTCTCTCTCAAGGGCAATTCAACAAGACACTCAGCGTGTGATGGACAAACACTGGCTGTTTGTCTGACACGTGACCTTTCGGTAACAGGATGCATATTTTAATGACCCGCTAGCTGTCATTAGCTGTAGTGCACGGAAACAATTGGACAAATGCTTCTGCGCATATCCTCTGGAAGTCCACTGGGAGCCTAAAAGGTAGCCTGTTTTCTAAGTGACTTTCCTCTCTGCGACGTTGTTTTATTCCACACTCTGAAATTGTCTTCCCTGTTTGTACCGACCTTCAAAAATGGGTTTGTAGAGAATCTCGAGAGATCTGCCACCCTACATGTTTTGTCAAAAATAAGCTGAAAATTAAATGAATACTCAATCCACTTGGGTGATTATGCAAGAAAATAGAAGGCCGGGAGACACTACAGCATGACGTATAACTTTGGCGTTTCCATCTCATAACTTGGTTCAGAAATGATTGTTATTCTGTAGTGTCTTCCTTTTCAGGAAGTTCCAGAGGGCTGGAGACTGCCCCAGCATGCACCGTGCAGGAAGCAGGGAGATGCTGCATTTCATACATATTTACACTTAAACACTGTGCGAACACAGACATACAGGCGCTCAGATTCATAAATGTGAGAACTTCCCATCCAGCCGAACTGCATTTCAGTGGTGAAAACCTCGGCTTAAAATCACGAGGTGACAGTGTTAGCCACCGAGTGGATGTGCTGCCCTCCAGGCTCACCAGAGTCAGTAAATGGTAAATGGACTGCACTTATACAGCGCTTTTTTAGTCTTATCCACCACTCAAAGCGCTTTACGCTTCTGCCACATTCACCCATTCACACGACGCTCTTTTCTATACATACTGGCGCTTTCTACACACAGACAGACACTCTGACTCACCAACGACAGATCGGGGGCAATTTGGGATCTTGCCCAAGGGCACTTCGACATGCGGACTGGAGGAGCCCGGGGATCGAACCGCCTCCCTCCAGGTTAGTGGACGACGCGCTCTACCTTCTACCTACTGAGCCACAGCCGACCCGGAAACATTAGTTCACATTTTCTACATTATGTAGTTTGAAATATTCAACACTTATCTTCCTCAGGACAGGCTGAATGATAACCCTAAGCCAAACTAAGTCTGTTGTCCAACTGGACAAAAGACTATAAGATATGAATTATATTACAGGAAATAGTGCACATAATGTATCAGTGATTAACACATTTGCATTTCGCTGTATGCAGTTAGATAATGGAGTGTACATCTTGATCTATACAATATTACACAATATCTCTGCCCCTGGTAAACTGAGCATCGCCAGCGGTTCGTTATGTATGGAGCATTTTTATAACCTGAAGCAAACCACCGATGCCAACTGCACCTATTGCACTGCTATTAAACAGCTGAGCACAAACAAAATCGTTTAGAGGAGTATATTATGTCTCCCACGGCACGGCTTGACAGGACAAGGACCACAAACATCAGCAAAGCATGTCAAAACATGGACATTAGCCACGTTCGCAGGATTTTATTTGTGTGTGTTATTAACACATTTGTAGCTAATTCCGAGAATTGCAACTAGAAGTTATGACTGAAATTGGAGATACAAATGCAGCATGAACGCAATAATAACATTTAAAAAATGACTTTTCCCTATTTTGACAAGCCGTTGACAATTCTCTCTGTCGTGCCAGTTGATCAGAAAATTTAAAAACGGCACTTTCTCCGTGACTTGCAGTGGCTGGTGATGTGACAGTGACTTAAGGGCTTTTTGAGCATACGGAAAAGAGGTGATGTGAATACTTAACAAGGCCTTTGGACACACAGAAGTTGCTAAGCCAAGCATAAACTGCCATTAGAACAGTTCTGGGGAGTTAAACCTGAAGGGATCTGTCCCAAGGTCAGACAGAGTGCTGAGACTGGACACTTTAACTGCATTGGCTTGCATCAATAGCATTCAATCTCTAACAATATTGCACTGAGCTCCTTTTATGTTTGACCTCTAAAACACTGTTTCAGCCTTGGATCAGATGAGAGGTTCCAAACTAATAACTTATACCCCACTTGATCCAACAATATGTAACATGGAAGAAAAAACTTTTTTTTTTTCTTTCCGAAAATGGTGTTATTGAAGAAATGTAATCCGATTTGCTGTGACTTTGCAAAACATATCCCTAAAATTACAAAGCCATTTCAACACTGGTTCAAAGTGAAGTGAAAATGTATCATGGGTTACTGTCACATTTACTTACAACTTTACTTAGACTTAATCACGAGAACTGAAGCCAAACTGGCAAATCATTTCCTGGACGCATACATAGAGGATAAATTAACAAGACAGGTCTGCAGCCATGCTAGCAGGTCTATGGGCAAAGTGGTGATTTGAGCTAAACGCGAACACGAAGCATGCTAACACGCTTACGATGACAGTGCTTAAGTATGCTATAACGTTTACCATATTCACAATTTTAGTCCAGCATGTTGGCAATGCTAATAGTTGAGTATTAGTGGTAAACTCAGAGTACAGCTGAGGCTGCTGATGGGAATGTCATTAGTTTTGCTGGTATGTGGTCAGAAACCAAAGCATTTTGACCTGACGATGGTGCTAGAAGAAAACTTAAGGGATCACCAAAGTTATAGCAACTCATCAGGGAACCTGCATGTGTGTACCAAAATTCACGGCAACGACAGCTGTTGAAACATTTCACTAAAATCAAAAATGTCAATCTCATGGTGGCACTTAATGAGTAAGAGGATCATTAAAGTCATGAGGATTCATCGCCCGAGGACCATGAATGTCTGGACAAAATTTCATGGAAATCCATCCTGTAGTTGGTGCGATATTTCAGGTTAAGAGCACAGGGACCAGCATTCATACGCTTGGTCTTCTTGATCTTCTGATTCAAGCTGCACACTGAACAGGACATTTTAAAGCTTACAGAGAAAGAGATACGTTCCAGATGGAAAGTAAATGGCTTTGAATGAGGTTGACGATGGTTAACATCATTTTTTTAGTTACCAACAAGTGTAATAGTACTTCAAGCTTGTATTTCATTTCTTACATCTATTATTATTCCCCTCTCTCTTACTAATGATGCATCCTCCTGAACCTCTTGGTGCTTGAAGGTTTTCATGATTCCAGCTGAGCTGGAAAATATCCGTTTCAAAATAGTAAAAAAAACACATGAAAAATAGTAAAATTGTTTTCAGTTCTTGAAAAACTTGATTGGAATTGAAGACACATTGTAATTTGAAATGAGCACATTTTTCTGCTTTTACCATCCTCTCTCCCCTCCTCCTCCAGCATCAGGCTTTCATCACCCTGTCTCCCTTTACTCTATCTTTTCTCTGGTCTGGGCAGAACTAACTCTAATGACGGGACCTATGGTCATGGCCATTTTACAGATTGGTTCGGAGCGGCTGGAACTGAGCTTCTCGCCACCTTGAGACCTGACAGGAAATGGCATCCTCCACACTTTCTAGACATCCACATTTCAAGCTCTGCCAAAAATCTGCCACCAAACAGCCACCCAGCCTGTGAGCGAGTGGAAAATTGTGGCTGACCTTGAGTGCACTGTGGCATTCAGATAATAGCCTATTATGTCTCAGGTTTCAGATAAAACCTTGAAAATTGCCTCATGACACTGTAGAAATACAGCAGTGAGCAAACAAACAAACCAGCAAGAAGAAATACACAGGGTGCAGAGGTCACTGGACTGTAAGTGTGGGTAGTTAGCGATGGTAGGCGTGATGTGACTTCACTTTAGACACTATGCTATAAAAAATATGAACCTGTGATCTGATGGAGTATGATTTTAAATGATGATGATAACCTTGGACGGTGGTAGAAAATGCTATTTCATTTTATTGGAACGTTTGTTTACTGTGAAAATATTAATTTTCGGGCGAGGATAAGGCTGTACAAGCACAACACTGATGCGTGAAAGCCCCGTTCACAGTAAATGAGCTCCCAATAAGCTCTGTGGCCTCTCCTCCCCCGATGTTGCTACACAAATCATCGCCTGACTGTCATGGTGGTTTTCCTGGTGGCCCGGGCGGCTGCCTGGTGAGAGGTCATGTTGGATTAGAAAGCACCCTGTGTGATATAGGTTACTGCACTGTGCTACTCGCAGGGTGCTGGGGTGTGGGGGTGGCGCGTGCACACACACGTACAAAAGCACACGCGGACACGAGTCACACCCCTGACAGGAACTGTACTCGATACATCCACCGTAGTGCCGTGAATTTAATCATTACACATCTCATTACTGTTTCCTTCCCTCCATAGCTGATTGTTACTGTAAAGCTGCCTGTAAAACCTTTGAGTGCATAAACTGTACCTGTATTTTAGCATGAAGTGGGAATCAGACTCCAGACCTCTGGCAGTGGCATCACCCTACTGAACACACAACCTGGCATTGCATCTGCTTTTTCACCCCGGAGAGCATTTTATCTCATCACATTAGACAAATATAGATTCGGCCATCGGAGGGCACTACAGTGCATAATCTTTCTCATTTGAGATTCAGGCACAGCTGAAATGAGTCTTCTTATCAGTCAGTGTTAACTACAAATCAATATATTTTCCACAAATTAAAGGAAACATGTCTCTCTTGATGATATATGTTTCATCTGAGATTCTAGAGGCTTTTTCCTTTTATGTCTCGTCTCAGTCTTGTGTCTCAGGCTGGTGTTTGTGGTGACAGACAAAAACTTGCTCCCAAACCTGTAACCATGGTAGCCACGGAGAGAAATAAGAAGTCTTGTTTTCTGACTTTTGTGCCCACCAGAGACACAAAAAAGAATCCAGCAATGACGATTTCGCTCTCCTTTACCTGAGCAATCCCGAGTCAGATTGCCTCAAACTTCATTAATATGACCCTGTTGTCGTGACACAGGGTCAGCATCTATCTCGCTTCGTTAAGCCGGAGACAGATTTCATATGAGAAGTATGTCAGCGATAGTCAGGGGTCGTTTTCCAAGCTGGTTTTGTATGAATAATAGATGGCTGGTCTGGCACACCAGAAGAGGTCAAGCCTCGGCGGAAGAAACAGCTGTGTTGTTGTGTGATGTGCAGGACACATGTCGGCAGAGCAAAGGGGAAAATGCAGGGGATAAAGATGGCTGCCCATTGTAAATCCCTCTAGAGCCAAAATAGACACACACGCAAAGACGTTGCAGGCAAAATTAAGCAATTTGTAATTTTCAGGGATCCAAATAAGCGGATTCATTTTTAATCACACCAAATGGTGAAAAGTCATTTGATCATTTATTTATCTTTGCTTGTAAATTTCACAAACACATGGTCACATCACTAGTGACCCATTTACGCACGCTATAGTTGGGAGATGACAAATGTTACAGTTGTTGGAGTGGCAGTGTCACATGACCATCTGGACAGGAACAGGAGTGTTTCACATTTCCACTTATCTCTTCTCAAGAGCAAATCATAAGAATAATAAAATTTAATAAATACTTTATATATATTTATATTTTATCTTCATATACATGCATTTTTTTTTTTAACATGCAAGGTAATTACAACGTTACACTTGGCATTGAAGCTGAAATAAAAAATGCTTTAACTTATTAAACTTGCAGGCAGGCTCCCAACTTTGAAAGGGCGAAAAATCAAATAGCTATATACAAATGCTCTTTTATAGATCTGCGCATCTTCTGCTCGGTCATTATGCAGTTAATCTTTGTGGATTTGTTTACACACCATTCATCACAACAGTTATATCTGCAATCCTGTATTAACCTCTCAAGTGCCATTATCAATAAATAAAACATCTCAATACAAGAAGCTATTTATGCATTTTAGGTAAAGAAAGATTAAGTTATAATCATTGATTAATACACAAATGGAGATAGATGTCTATTTTTATGTGAAGATAAATGTAACAATAATAATAATAATACATAGTAGTTTTACTTTCTTCTCAGCAATCATTTTGTATGGGCAGGATTCACATTTCTCAATTGTTCACTTTGGAATCAAACTCTTTGAATGTAATCGGATTAATAAAGAACTCATGGGAGTGAAGTGAGGGGGGGGTTAATAATACAAGATGGTTTCAATGCAATCACAAGTATATGGACCAGTAAATCACATTAAAGAAGAGGAAGGAGAAGGGGAACAGGGCTCGGGAATACAGGTCGATTCTTTTGGCAGCGGAGGGGATAACGGGTTTCGGAGGTGGAGGTTTCCTGTTGTTCTTGGCCTGGGATTTGCCGAGACCAGTGCCAGTATCAATGGGCTTCCCGTAGCAGTCAAAGTTCGACAGCTCAAAGTCCCGCGGGAGTGAGCCCACAATGCTGAAATCGTTGGTCCGCAGGTCTGATTTGGAGGTGCACACCTTCTTGCAGCGTGTCTCTGCCACCTGGGTGCAAGAAAGGGAAAGGTAACAAGAGGGAAAACAGAACTGATTTTTAAATTCTGCATCACTTCATTCTAAAAAACATTTATCTATGAGAAACAAATGAGCAAAGACAAAATTATACCAACAATCGGAAAGCGCTGCTGGCAGCCCCTGAGGCAGTGTAACTAGACCAGAGTGGTTCAAAAAGACCAACTGAGACTGCCACTACAGTCCATGGAGGCTCGCACTCTCATAGTGGTACTACAAAGATCATTCCATCCCTCAAACAATAGAAGAACAGTGATTCAGTACAGTGGGTCTTAACTTTGTTGTTACTCCATTTAAAACTCAAGTCTGCTGTAAACTGACATACAGTGCTATGTACGACGATAGTAAGAATTATGTCAAATAAAATTGGCAGATACAAACTTCAAAAAATGGAAAGAAGCGTGGCACACCACCAATACATCTAAAGCCTCTTTTTTATACCTACAGAAAATACATAACGCAAACGATAAAAAAGTCAGTGTGCTGCATCTTTAAATCAGCTAAAGCTTTTTGGACTGGTAAAACGATACCATCCTGCATCTTAGAATAGAACAAATGCTGGCATTTATTTCTGGAACTCACATTACATCCATTTGCTTTTATCTCTCTGTCTTTTGCACAGTTACATTTGTGTATCTACAGCGGCTTCAGAAAGAATTCATACCCCTTCCCTGAGCATTTTATTGTGTTGTAGATGTCATTTTAAGCATTTTATTGTGTTGTAGATGTCATTTTAAAAAGGACAAAGTTTCCATCTTCTACACTCAAAAACACATATTTAAAATGAAAGCATGTTTTTAGATGTTTTTGCAAATCTATTAAACATTAACAACTTAAATCTATCATTTACAAAAAATATTCAGAGCCTTAATTCAGTACTTTGTAGAAGCCCCTTTGGCAGCAAACACAGCTTTGACTCTTCTTGGTGAAGTCTCTACAAGCTTTTCACATCCCATCTTTCCAGATCCTCTCGTGCTCCGTCAGTTCGGATCAGAAGCGTCTGTTAACTGCCCTCTTCGGGTCTCTCCACAGATGTTCTATGGGGTTTTAGTTGGGACTTTGGCTGGTCCTCTCAAGGACAGTCAGAGGCTTGTCCTGACGCCAACTCCAGCTTTGCCTTGGCTATATGCTTCAGGTCACTGTCACACTTGAAAGTGAACCGTTGCCCCAGTCTCAGCTCACGTGCACTCTGGAGCAGGTTTTCTTCAAGGACCTCTCTGTATTGGGCTGCATTCACCCTTCCCTCAATTCTGACCAGCCTCCCTGTCCCCTGTTGCCGAGTGGCACCCCCAAAGCATGATGCTGCCACCACCATGCTTCACCGTAGGGATGGTAGTAGCCAGGTGATGAGCAGTGCCTGGTGTTTGCCTGGCATAGTGTTTGGAGTTCTGCCCAAAGAGTTCAATTTTTGTCTCAACAGACCAGAGAATCTTTTTCCTCATGCTCTCAGAGTCCTTTAAATGCTGCATGGCAAGCAAGCAGGCTGTCATGCGCCTTTTACTAAAACTGGCTTCCGCTGAGCCACTGATTGACGGAGTGCTGCTGAGAGGGTCGCCCTTCTGGCCTCTCCCATCTCTGCAGAGGGCTTCTGAAGCTCTGTTAGAGTGACCTTCTTTCCCGGTTGCTCAGTTTGGCTGGACAGCGAACTCTGTTTGGTGGTTCTAAACTTCTTCCATTTCCCAGTTATGAGGCCACTGAGCTCCTAGGAACAATCAAAGCTTTATAAATGGTTTTATACCCTTGCTCTGATCTATGCCTTGCTCTACAGATAGTTCCTTGGGCTGGTTTTTGTCCTGACATGCAATTGAATTGTGTGACACAGGTGTGGGCCTTGCTAAACTATGTCTAACCAATTCCATCTGCCACATGTGGACAATCAAGTTCTAGACACATCTCAAGGATAATTTAAGCAAACAGGATACACCTGACCACAATTTTTGAGTGCCACAGCGAAGGGATTGAATAGTTTTGTAAATGAGAGATTTCAGTTTTCTGATTTTTAGCAAATTTTCTGAAAAACAGGATTTCTCATTGTCATTTTGAATTACTGAGTCTGGACTAATGGGCAAAATGACAATTTTATCCATTTAAAATTAAATCTACAACACAATAAAGTGTGCAAAAAGTGAAGGGGTCTGAATACTTTGTGAAGTGACTGTATATGCCGTGTATGTACTGTACTGTATGTATATCTCTGGATGGAGAGATGTATAGATACACAGATACATTGATAAATATATACATTTATCACCACAACAGTTGACACAGACAGGCACTGCTGAGTGAGCTCTTTTTGAACCACAGCCATCTTTCTGACACTCTGTATGTCTAACTACTTGTTTGCTGTTAATCGGTTCTTCAATCTTTCTGGCAAATAGGAAGGAGTTTGAGAGCAAAATACTCATTTAAATTGTACTGCAAAAAACAAACAAAGATATATAACTAAATAAACAAAAACGATCTTATAAACAACATAAATTGCTAGTTTTCTATAACAAAATAGATAATATTTTATAGGACTTAAGCTATAAGACCTAGATAGAGACTTCCCATCTATTACAATACAAAATGTGGCCCGGTTTGTCCTTGTTTATCAACCATGTGCTATATTTATTGAATCCTTGCTGGTGGACCATACTGCACAAATCCTCATGCAGAAATATTTCTGACTCTGCTCGTCCAGAGTCTTACATTGATCAACTCTAAAGCAATGCTCCACTTTCCCTGACTGTTGTCTGACACGTCAAAAAAGTGTTGTGTGCATATACAGTAGCGATGATGCCTCTTAGATGTTACATCCATGAGGCGGAGGAACGTTTAAATGAGGCTGTTTAGGATTGTTGGACTCAATTGAAAACAGACTAGACTTTGAAAACCAAGTAAAGGAGCTGTTTGATCCTGAAGCTTGGACAGAACTCATGCTGATAAATCACAAATACTGTTATGTTAAGAGAAAAAAAGAAAAGATCTTTGCAGCCAAAATTAGCTTTACTTTGTGCTCTCAAACACTGCCTAATATGGTTGCACTCCCATCTGGGGTTTTGTAACCCCTATACACCCTCTACATGTTATCTCAGTGAGCAACTGGGTCTTATAAAAAAACATTTTGCAAAAGGATATAGTTTAATGTCATCCAAAATATCCCTTTCATCAACTTCCCTGAAGGCCTGTGGGGTGAACAGGATCCAATCAGACTATGGATGCTTACTCACTGAAGTCCTTAAGCTCATTAAAGCTTAATTATTTTGATTTGCTTTTGACAAGAAAACCTATGAAATCTCAATGGTATAATGTAATCCTCTCAAGCCAAATGTCCGGACTAACACAGACACAGAGGTAAATTAATTTCAATTAGGTGTAAGATTGGAAGGCCACATATATTGCATGCCTGATGTTCAGGTGAGTGTCAGACTTGAGTCCTGACTGAGCTGTGAGTATTAGTATGTTAGAAACATTGCCAGTCTTCAATGACTGGCTTTCCCTGTTTTGCATTTAGATTATTTCGCCATGCCTCACTGTTACGAACCTGCCTGAGGATGTTGGATTGTGAATCTGGAATGTGCATTTTGACACTGTACCATTTGTTACTGTTGGGAAGTGAAATAGAATCATATACAGATACAAATACAAACATACAAACACACGCTATACACTGACTCAAAGCAACAAAAAGCACCACCATCGCAATGTTTTGGTGATTAATGGCAGCATCAATACCATAGGGGACATTATTTATACTCATTATTAGTGTTATCAATTACATAGCCTGTTCAAATCATACACATACAGAAGAGTCAATGTTCCCACTAGGAAAAATGCAACTGGAGTCAAGTCAGAATTACAGGCAGGGATATTAGGCAAGATTTCGTATCACCAAGATTTGTGAGAAGCAGAAACCTGATCACATCAACAACCCTTGATCTCATCCCCATGAATAACATACGGTCATTTATCCCTACTGTATTCCTACTGATTCCCACAGTCGGGTTGTTGCATAGAGTCATGCTTTGTTCATTCGGCAGAATTACTTTACAGGGGAATGTCTAAATTGTTCTTAGTTTTTTAAAGATTTTTTTTTTTTTTGGGGGGGGGGGGGGGTTGCCTTTTTTTAGATAGCAACAGTGAAAATACAAACAAAAAACAAGGGAAGCAGAAGAGGGGTATGATTGCAACAAAAGGTCACAGTCCGGAATTGTACAATGATGTTTGCGGTTAAATAGTACGACTCTTAACCAACAGGCCAACGGGAATCCCCAAAAAGTCTTGACTACTGATGATCAAAAAACTAAGATCTGGACTAGATTTCTACTCTCAATGAATATCAGAAATACCACTATCATTAGAAAGAGTAAATTTAGCTGATTCCAGCAGTGTGTGACTGATGTCTGCACATTCCACCTTGACTGAGTACAGATATAAAATAGCCTTTTTACTCTACAGATAATCGTACACTTACACACTTACACACACACACACAGACATTAACACTGAAGTTATCAAACCAGATCCACTGACATGCAAGGTGCTGACATGAAGTGGCGTCCCTCCGGTCCCGTTGACCGTGTTGTTCCTGGCAGCGGGACTCTTTCCTGCAGCCTTCTCCTTGGATGCTATCTTGGCCTTCTCGGCCTCGATGCGCTTCGGGCTGTTGAGCATCACCTGAACCACAGCGTACTCCACCAGCGAGGCGAAACCAAACAGCAGGCAAGCGATGAGCCAGATGTCGATGGCCTTGACGTAGGACACCTTGGGAAGCTCCGAGGCCAAGGAGGTGCACTCAGAGGACAGAGAGAGCACCGACAGGATTCCTAAAAAAAGAGGGCAGACAAGTAACTTTGTCAGCCAGCAAAGGGAAAATTGGAGTGTAAAAACATCAAAATTATACGTTTTCCACGTGAACGATCAATTCCTCTCTCTTAAGCACGTCCTGCCATTCCATCGTGTGTTGTGATTCCAGTATTGTTTGTTACCATATCACCACTACATGGCGATACATGCTTTTTTTTAACAAAATGTTTCTTTCATTTAATTACAAAAAAGCTTATCCTCTCAAATGTAATTTTTTAAACACATGTAGCCATATAAGCGCTTTGCCTAAAGAAAATACAGTCTACATATGTAAAATTATGTTTTAACTGTATCATCTGATCAAAGAAAAGGTAAAACAACACAACAAATCTGGCCACGCATTCAATGCCATCTCTCGGTACTTGACTCTTTTTGGTATTTGTTGCTGTAATCAAAATTTTGTTAATAATGTGATAGAGTGTAACTGTGATCAAGATATAACACCAACATAAGACATTTCCTCTTGTAGAGCTTAGATGTTTGCTTCCACTGGGGAAGAGCATACGATCCACCTAATGCTCAGAGAAATAAAAACTAGGCGTTTCCCCATCATTGCACAAAATACTGAAGAAATTAATCTCCCAATCTGCAGAAAAGCTGTAATAAAATGATCACATCCACCCAAGGCTTCTGACCAAATTTAACTGTAATTAGGATGTATGAAGCATTCCTTTACCCCTTTTATTAGGACAGCTCCGAGAGCTCAGACAGCCTCTAAAGTTTTTTAAATTTTTTTTTTATCTCTGATAGCCAACAGGATTACAGGTTGAGAGATTCCCCTCTGCACAGAAGCACTCGTTTCAGCAGCAGAACTAATTATAGCGACTCTTAAGAGGGTATCCTAACCGCCAAAAAAAGGGCTTCTCTCCCCTTTTTCTCACAGTAATGCTACTTCAGAGACACAATAAATACATGAGCGATGGGTTTTGCCCACATTACAGTCACTTGAGAAAGAGGGGTTCATACAAGGTTTAGGTTGTTTAATCAAACTGCTACTCCTCATTGGATTTAAACGTAAGCTCACCTATTATCCGGGAACAGATAGAAAAACATGAAAGGTGGAGATACTGAGATAGCTTTGTTTGTCTTTTTCATCTATGACACATTAAGCTGTGTGTACAAAATAAATCTGCTCTTAAATCAGAAAGAAAAAGACGAAAAACATGTATTTCTGTAATGCAATGGTAAACTAGTTTTTACTTTAACATTTGCTCACATTCATTATGTGGAAAGAAAACATGCTGGGCAAACTTGAAAACGCTAAAAAACACATATTCACAGCTAAACAGATACATGGACCCATTTACACAAGTCTACAAGGACACACTAAATGCTAACACACACACACACACACATACACAGCACAGAGGAATAAATGAGAGTAGTCCCACACCTGGGTGTTGACTGACCTGGACTGATCCCATTTAGAGAGAAGTCAGAGGAGGATTCCAGGTGGAGTTGGAATGGTGATGGGATGAAAGTGGTGATAAACAACTGGAGGGAGGATGGAGAAAAGGAGGCAGTGGACAACTGGAGTGGGATAACAATGGATTATCTTATCCATGCAGCCCTGCACACAGAGAGGTGCCTCTGTGATACTGTATGTGGCTGACACTGACATATCGCACACAGGTTGAATTATGGAGGAGGAGGAAAAAGTAAAAAGTAGAACTGACATTTTCCCTGCAAACACAAGCTTAGTTGCAAATATTAATATTGTGTGTGTCAATTCTGCCGTGTGCAAGGTTAGCCGGTATGTATGGGAAAGATATTAATATGTATAAAGCATAGACATAGAATATATTCAGAATAGAGGCCACGGCCACAAATTCATTGTCATTCCCATAAAATACATTGTCCTTGGGGACATTTTAGAAAATATGATGGACAATTACACACTGGGGCCTACTGCAGACATTGACAGATTAATGCATTTTTTTTGGTTCTGTTTTATTTCTATTACAAAAGTGTATAGTATTTAGCACGTACTTGAAATGATTGACTGTTCGCTAGAACCCTTCCACAAAAACGTATTGCCCATTCATAGCTTAGTAACCAAAACTGGCACAGCAGGTGTGTCAAAGCTTAAAATTTCTCCACAGGCCAAAGACAGTGAGAGCATTGCCTTTTTTTGTTTTCTTATTTTAAGTATCTCCTAAACCAAAAACACAAGAGCAGAAGTGAAAGTCATGGATGTGTGTTTGTCTGTTCTGACTTGAGCTACAAACATTAGCATGTTTGGCAAATTAAGTAGCAGCATGTCATTAGCTAATGTCATTATTTTATAGGATTACATCCCGATTCAGGACTTAAAACACCTTGCTGGAAACATTGAAAAGTCAGTTGGAGACAAACTTTTCAACCAACTCACAGTAAGTCATCTAACTAGCTAGCATTAGCAAGCTACAGCTCGAAAAAAAAAAATGCTAGCGCAAGTCATTTCAGCGATAATTTTAGGACAAGGCTTATTCGGCTTCTTAATACAACCAATACTTAATTTGCTGACTTAAAACAAATGGAAATATTCCTAATGAAGTGCCTTAATGAAGTGAAGAAAGGTCATCACAAAGTATCAAACAAAGTTTATGAACGTAGTTTGAGAGTTTATGTCCCTTTTCCATCATAAAGGGGTAGGTGAAACTAGGACTGTGCTGACAACCAGCACTGTAAGCAAGAGGAACACTCGAGATTACTCATCTGGTTCTTGCCTGTGATTTATTCAGCGAGTAAACAAAAACACAACATAAGTTAAGCACTACCAGTAATGAACAATTCTTGCTTCCACCTCGGGGCTCAGGCTAATGGTCTATTTATATAGCTGGACTTTCTTCAGGCCATACACACTGTGTGCTTCCCTGGTTTGGAGAAACAGCAGTGCTCCTCATGCGGCTCAGCACACCCCTTCCGTAATTGGGTTAATCAGGTGTGCCTCGTTGGCCAGCTGATTGTCTCCTGGTTTTTCTCTGTCTCCCAAAAAAAACCCTTGTTGCCCACATTCATGAACATGAAGATTTACCACAAATTCAAGAGTCTGTACCTGTTCCTCAACATCAGCTAAGACTTGTACCTGCATATTTTAAACTTGGGTTCAACTGAGCAGCCAAAATTTGCTCAAGTTTGCTAAGTTTTGGTACAAAATGTTTGAAAAAATGTTAACAGGAAAAGTGGCAAGCTAGAAAACTGAATTCATTGGGGTAATATTTTAGATTTAAGACATTTAGGTACATTTAATGGCACTGAGTGAGTAATGTGAAAATTAAACTAAAACTAGCCTTGGGGTGAATCTTGGTCTCCCCAATGACTAAAAAATAACCAACCAGAAACAAGTACAGTTATTGCAGATATACATGGGCTCAAATTCCTAACTCATATTGTGTGTGTTTATTTTTTGATAAATGCTACTTGCCCCCAAATCACCGCTGCTGTGGGTCCCATCTGTCAATTAAAGCTATATTCAGTGATTTATAACATACAGACCAACACTGGACATGGCACCATGCTTGACAGATAAAGTCCTTCATGGTGTCAAAGTGATTGATGATTACATGATGAAGATGATTGGGACCATAATGTCAGTGATCCCTAACAACATACAAATCCTTCAGAGAAGTTTTTATTTGATCGACCACAGGCTTTTTCCTGTGGCTTTTTTTAACAGTTTTCACACCTAATTACCTCGACAACATACACAATCACACCCACTCCCCTTTTTGATCCAATATGCAACCATGCGCTGGATGAACAGCACAAGGAATATTTACAGATCTTGTGTATTGCTAAATGTCAGTGGAAGATGGTGGAACTGATCAATAGACTTAAAATAATCCATACCCAAGGGGACCCTGGCAGCACTTGCATCAGGGTTGATCCAGAAGGACAGCCAGGAGAGGACTACAATGAGAAGTGTTGGGGCGTAAACACCCATCATGTAGAAGCCGACCTGTCGCCTTAGGGTGAAGATAACCTCTACACATGTGTAATATCCTGCATGAGGAAGGAGACAATGGTCAAATATGATAAAATACCTTCAGCGAGAAACACAGTTGGCCTTGAAATTTAAAATATGGAGGAAGACGTATAGTACATAGGGTACTGGCATCAGACACAAGGTAATTTGTTTTCCAGTTCAGAGGCTGAATCATTTCAAGGAAACGACCAAAGAGGGTGGGTCTCCCAAGGAACTGAAGGCCAGGTTGAAGCTGCACTGTCTCCCTAAATAAGCCTCATGGAAACTAAAACTAATGAACCATTGTCAGCAGAACGGGAAACCTCCTATGTTCATGCATAACTGTAAGATGGTTACCCACACTTCTAGTGTTATGTTTTTCTAGCAGTTTTTCCAATAATTAATTAAGTGAAACCAGATACAAACAGTGTATAGATGCTAACACTGACAAAGTGGGAGATAGTAACACTAAATTCCCAACATTTCCAACTTAGAATTAAAACTAGGTGGCTGAACAACATTTTTTTTTTCAACTCAGCTACTCATAATTAAAGTCTGAATGATATGAGATGAGAGAGAGTCACACGATTTTGTTCAAATCAAATATGTCAGCGCGTTATAACTTATTCAGTCTAGAACTGTGAACCTAAAATGCGAGTATTAAGCCCCTGAATTGAAACACAGCAGGTGAGAGAAATGGTCCTATACTGACTTGCTCTTTCAAATCCACATTAAACATTTAGAGAAAAGGTGGAGGCCAGGTTAAGTCCTGTATATTATCTGCCTCCTTTTGCCAAAGCACAAAGCAAAGCACAGTTGTGTGGACCATTAGTAACTGACGAAGCAAAAGAGAAGAGAAAGCAAAAGGTCAATGGGCATAAGGACTTTAACATCATTTCAGCTAACTCTGTTAAAGCTGGGACCTGTTTGAGCACTCGGGAAGACCCCAAAAAGCACTGCTTCCAATTTATAATGTGCCAATTACGTAGGAGACCTGTCAAAGAGACAAAGGAAAGATTATTTTTTCAACAGTACTCATAAATAATCAATTTTAAACAATCCAGTTCTGCAGAAGTATGGTTTCCCATAGTTGGGCTTAAACCAGTATGGAATAATCATCCATACACTTCAGACCTCCTATGGCACCGCAGTGTTCTTGCTCTTTGGAGGCTGGTCCAATGGGATGGTAGAGTGGATGGGCTAAAGTAATATTTAACTAGACCAGAGATTTATAGGTGAGCTTTATACAGCATATAAGGGCTGCCTGTGTTGCAGAGCAGGCTCGCACCAGTCGGACACAGAGGTGATCTTTGTGTCTGGCCAGGTTGTCATGGCAACCCATTAAAAGGCTGACTCATTGCCAGCCGTGTGCCTCCCAAGTGCAAGAGCATTGAGGTCATACCAGCTCTGTTGGCTGATAGAGATTTTCTGTTTCATTGCAAATGTCGTTTTTAACTCACAACGGCCTGAATGTGTGTATGGCACAGTACTAGGACCTTTTTTAGTCATTTTTCTTCTATTAGAGGAATATTCAGCATTTTTAACTGTGTCAGCATCCCCGTAAAGAGATGGCCTTCATTAGTCTTTGTACGCTACAATCTATCCTCTGCTACCTCCACCTGCCACACAAAAATCTGTAAAATTCTACAAAGGATATTAGATTTTCCATGCAAAAACTGATATATCGGTCCTGACAGTCAAAGAGCAAGACACGCTAGAGAAGTAACTAAAAGGCAGGGATGGTGAGGTGCGTACATTTGACTTCAGCTTGAATGGTCAGACTTAAAGGTACGCTGTAGAGGCTTTGACCTTTGGAACAACGTCTTTCACCGAAGGTCCCTGTTGTTTGTATCATGAACATGCAGAAGAACACGCGCATGAGAGCACATGTGTGGATGGAGCCACATTCTGCTGTTGGTTTCAGGCTATTCCACTAATTGGCAGATGTTGGCAGTAACACTTAATATGTGCTAATGGATAAGGAAAGAAGAAGACTGCTAGCAAGTAAACGTGAATGTAAGAAATTCATGGCTTAAAACTATGTTTTATGAAAAAGGAAAGGCACTAAACACATTTTTTTTCAAACCTCCAGGATACACGCAACACATTTTGGTGAGTAACACAAATTGTTTACAACACAGTTCCACAGGAAACCTTTCATTTCTCAACTTGTGAAAAAATGAACAAAAAAAATATTCAAAGAGCAAAGTTTTTATTTCATGTGTTGCTTCTTGTTTTTATGTTTTTAATTAACCATGAGCAAAATCCCACCAAGGTTTGTTTGCCTAAACGTAACCCTACTCATAACTCAAAACCTAACTTGACACAAATTAAATATAGAGCTTTCTCACAGCAAACATCTTGTCGAGCACAGGCTGAACTAGTGATATTATCAGTTACTTCTTTCCTTTTAGTTGTACTACAGCCAGGGTTCTGGTTGTGTATGCTGGCTCACTGGCAAACTTGAATGGAAGGGATACATAATTAATGAAATCAGTCACACCTGTGCTTTTCCTGCTATGACAAGTCAGGATGTCTACCACAATAAAGGTCTATACTTTTAGACCATTATCATGTGCTGCAGGCATGACTGTGGAAAGTTTCAATGTCTCTGGACTTGTCTAAAGTCACTGTGTTTTAGTTGTCTGAATGATCGCACAACAGCACATTTACATATCTGCTCTCTGTGATTAAAAAAAAATTCACAATACTGTAAGGTGGGAAAAGAGTCAGATAGCGCAGCTTTTTTTAGGTAACAACATGCATTTGAAGTCTGCCAGCTGCTGACAAAGATCTGATCTGCACAAATGTCATCTTTCACTCAGCGACGACCAACCAATCTTACCTTAACAAAAAGACCCATCATCCTCTCCTGATTTCTTTGACTGGGAACCTATTACACCACTTACGCGATGACTGCAGCAAGGAGGAAAACAACCCCACCACTAGACAACTCAAAGAGAATGTCCAACTGGCAACTAATGTACAGTTAATTCCAGACCAAGATAACAATGGAATAATTGGTTGTTACAGCACCCAAACACTATCTGTGGGGCAATCCTTGAGCTGTCATGACAAACAAAATAAACTTACAGGAGTAGAAATATAAATTTAATAATAATCATGGGACGTGACAGGCACATGAATATACTTTTGGGGCTGAAGTATAAAAAGGACACTATAGCTTTGAGCCTAGCCAGAACAAGCTATTTTCAATTCAGAGAGAATAATTAATGAATGGATGAAAGAAAAGCCCAAAGAACACTGAAGTCAAAATGTTATTTGGCTTTAAGATATTGTGATTAATGGAAATGATGGGAAAAGTACATTTACAGGCTCATGATATTTCACTCTGCTGTAAATTTTTACTTTCTATTGAGTGAGGAACACCAAATTAAAATGGGAAACCTGGCTGGTACAGGCTACAAAGAACATTTTGATGATACCAACGCTACTTCCATTTTTGTAACTTGCTTTTTAAAAGTATGTAAGAAAAACAGGATTTATGACAAGGACAGTACCTGTTCCGGCATAGTATTTGGTGCAGTTCCCATAATCGATATCTTCTTGTCTGATATCAAACTGTGGCAGAGCAATGGCATCCATTTGCACTGGGTCTCCTGTCTGCCACATGAACTGCAGGTCGTCCGTAGTGTAGCCAACTTGACAAAGGAGGTACAAAGGCACACGAAAAGTCAAAATACATAGAAATAAATACACCTATACTTTGCTGAAACCAAATTAGTGCATACAAAAATACATATATACACAGTATATGCACAAAATCTATGTTTGCATGTTAAGCACACTTACAGAAACTTACAATCACAGTATAAAATACTGTATAGTGTGTATGCACACAGACGTAGAATGCAATAAGTCTCAGCAGTTGGGTTTGGCATAGGAGCAAAATGTCTTAAAGCTGTTTTGCTTATTTAAGTCTAAACTGTTTTGTAAACAAGATGCAATAACCACAGTCAAGCTCAATTAGCTGTGAGACTTTCACAACAACCTAAAAATATGATGATTTATTCCACTTCTCTAAATACTCATCATTGAAATTGGCTTCTAAACACAAGCAAAAAGCTCTCATTTACCCCAAAACAACTATTTTATAAAAACAACATATATATTCCCAACTCATAAATACTTTATCCCCCAAATACCAATTAGCAGATTAAGGTGATATTATTTTTGGAAAACTCACAGCTTTCAAGTTGCATTTTACACCTCTGTGTGTCCATAGGGAACAATGTCAGGTCGAGTGGACAAGATAGGGTGATGGACAACCTGAAGGAGGATGAAAAAAAACATTTTAAGTTTTTAATTTATACTCTGCTTTATTGTTGTTCTCCTCTTATATCCACTTAAACTCACACAAAACCCTTGTTTGCATGACAGCAGTATTATGTCGAGATATAATCACTTCTTTCTTTTGAGTAGTGCATTTGCACGGGTTAAACAGAATATGTTGCGCTCAACATTACAGACAAATTGCAATTATTATCTCTAGAGACGACTGAAACCTAAAATAACAGAATGTAGCTGTAGGCCCAGCTAGTTTACATTGAGCCCCTTGGAAGATGAAATATTTTTCACCAAGTGCTATGCTTGTCAAGTCTCACTATCTTTAGAGATTTCACTCTTGCAGCCTACAGCCACAATCTTGATTTACCCAGAAACAAAACAAATAAGAAAAACCAAGGAATCCGTGAAAACATGAAAAAAAAACAAAAAAAAAACTTACCCTGACTGGCTGAAACAAAGCACATAGGACTATAATTATCATTGCAGATTTGTAGGGTATTAAAAACACAAACGAACAATTATTATCACTTAAGTGTCCCCAGGTAGTTGTCCTATGCAACTAGCCCTTAAATGATATGATTTTCCTGTTTAGTCTTGTTTACATACGTATTTAAAGCTACATTAGGCATTTTGTTCCAATGGCAATCCATTCATTAAGCCTAACATTGTGTTCATGTTAGCCAATATTTTGTTTAGAGATGGTGGGGATGAACGTTTATACAGCAGCCATCACTTCCTGTAGGTGGAGATATCTTTGTGCCCAAGATACATTAACTGAGTAAAGGTTCAATGTGAGATTCATAAACAAAACTTATTTTGAAAAATTTCTAGGAGATAACTTTTTAAGTGTATAGTCAACTTTCTTTTTGGCTGGAATGCAGCAGCAGCCCTATCAACACCAACGTCGGTCATTGACTGACTGACTGACTGACTGAGTGATGAAGTTACACCACTGGTAAGCCAGCCGAGTGTTAGTTTCTCCATTGGCCACCGCTCTTTCAAAATGAATCGGTGTGAACGGTTTTTACTAAATCATCTGGGGGGGGGGGCTTCCCTCCAAAGACACACCTTTCTATCCGTCTTGTTCAACTGACCGCACGGCAGCTGACACAGGCACGAATGAGCCTCTAACTTTCTCTCTGAGCGATCATTTCACAAGTAAATATAGTCGAACCACAGCCATTGTCTTTAAAGGCGACATTTAGCGACTTTTCGAGCAGACTTTAGCCGCTTTCCATGAAAAGTAGTTGTTTACAGTGGTTCCACAACCGTTTTCAACTACATCCTCAATTTCACACATTGACCATAGGCAGTCTTGCAATATGCTAGGTTTTGGCCTAGTCTTGTCACTAGAAAGGCTACATAAAGGTATTGTGTGGAGGATTTTTAAATGATGCCAGACACTCTCAAGGTGTCACACCTGAAAAAATTACATAACGGCTTCAAAAACAATTGGAGCATATCTGATTAGGCTTTTAATTGACTGTGTGACACTTAAACATTCCAGACGTTCCATAAGAGCTGGGAAAAGTATCAGTGTTATCTTTGGATTGTATGTGAGCTAAATATTGCCTGAAATTTGCCAGTCACATTTTAAGAGAGAAGACAATGTTAAAAAATAAAGTCAAAATTCATCACCTCATACTGATGAGGACATCTCCATTACGAAAGATGAAGAGGAGAATGTTCTCCTGGGTAACATCGTGAAAGTTGGCGCTCTTTTCGTTAGCGAAGAAAAGGTCGGGTTTCCAGAGACACTTGAACATCTTGGGATCAACAGTGAGAGAATCGGACTTGAAGTCCTGTGGAAGCTTCAGCCTGGGGTCGTTCCAGCGCTGTCGCAGGAAGATGTTGACTCTGTAATCCTGTTAGGTCCAAGACCAGACATGCACAAACAGGGTTTATATCTGTTTCATGCTAATACTATTGGACCCAAGCTGGGTGCTTTCAAAGTAACCAAAGGAGGAAATCTCTGAATGGAATAAAATTAAATACATGTTTGTTTTCTAGTAGACAACTTTTTATTTTCATGGCCTTTGTGCTCTGGTTAAGATCCACATCTGTGACATTGCAAAAGATGTCTTGAAAGAGAAATAGAAAATGTTTAACGCTGATAACACATTGAAGATACTTCTGTGATATTAATGCTTTGATGTTAAGAGAAAAAAAGGTGAAAGTTTGTTTTCCTACTAGCTAGCACTTTTCCTACACTGCTGCATGTTTTTATTTCCTGGTTGAAGCCGTCACTTTTTCCAGGATGCAGCGGTTCTACACAATTGATAGGTTAACATGTTGTATTTCTTCTAAGACTTTTTACCTCAGTAACAAGCAAAAAAATTTTCTTGAAGAAAACAACACTTCAGCAACAACTTCAACAGACCATTTCTAAAATGCTGAGTGAAATTCCACAGCTGCAGCGGAAACACTCAGGACGTCTACTTTAAAGCAGTCAGCATACAGGAAACTGCATAGTCCAAGGGTCAAATGTTATCAATACAGCAACATATGATATAGCAAATACCTCATTAGTGAGCTAATTAGTGAAATTTATACTTTCTTGCTGGTAGCAAAGTATCACTCAGTGAGGCTTTGGGACATTTTTGTTTTTTTTCTGCTGTGATAGCGTGCCTCAAGCTGTTCCGGGACCAGGTGCTAGGATGGACTATTAATGCTGAGTGTGAAGATGGATGTAATGTCAAATAAATTCACCAAAATACCAGCTGCATGTGTGTGTGTATGTGTGTCCACTGCTGAATCTGCTAAATGCCAACATTTGTCACTGCTCCATCTTTTGGACTCTGGAATTTTTCTCAACTATTGTTGAACAGTAGAATGTAAATATTCGTAAATTCAAAATAATTCTACCAGTGTTAAATGAGAAAGAAGAGGCTCCATTGTTGGTGCCTTATTTTGCTTCAACAGCTGTGGCAAGTAGCCCACCCATCCTCCTCACCAACCATTACCACAGTTGTCAGAGAGGATGTCATGTTAAACTACCACAATGGAAATAATGGAATAACTGGGATAAACACATGTAAGACCATTATTATTTCTTTTGGCAAAAAAAAAAAAAAAAAAAAGTGCTTGAGTCAAATTCCGGTCAATCAGTCTTTCAGTCAAACAGCACAACAAAAATCCTCCCATCAAATCACAGTTGTATTAAATGCCGGGTAGGCGTAAAAAAACGATGATGATGCATTCATCGCATTCACCCAGGTCATTGCTTCCATGCCCATTATGTGTGTCATTGGCTCCGTATGAGTCTGGTTAACTGCTGACTCACATGAACGGCACGAAAATAATATCTTGTTATGGAAATTTGGGGCCTTGATGGACCTAATGATTCATACAGTTATTCGTTTGTCAGTAGTCTTTGAAATGGTGATACACATGCAATTTTCTTCATAATATTACAGCTGTTTCTTCCGTCACAGACATGTTTGATGCATGTCTCTCTTCCTCTTTTTTTTCTGTCAGCATCTCTGCTGTAAAGCATATAATAAAGAAAAGCAAAAACCCTCAGTGATCTATATTATTTATTAATGCACAGGCTAATCCATCCATCAAAATGAATGTTTTTGCCAAACAGTATTAAACCACATATCTTAGTTAGAACTAGACTGAGTGAGCAGGGCAGATTTTGGCACTTCATTCATTTTCTCTCATTCCTACTGTCTGTACGATAAATATACTGTATGTTAACTGGTTTCCTGGAAAAGGACACTCTGGTTGGACGCTATCTCAATGGCAGCCAGGCTTGACGGACAGAGACAGCCACCTGACCTGAATGTGGTTATATAGTACATTGGTTGTGTGATTTTTTTTCTGCACTATGATACTTTTATCCACTGTAAAGTAGCCTCGTGCACACCGGGCTGCTTTATGCCCTTTGCTTCTGCCCCTTCTCGCTCCTTGCCAGGAGCTTCTCTCTCTCCCTCTCACGGTCTGGTTTGTCTCTGTTCTGTCCAGTCTACTCCGCTTTAAGTACCGGACTCCAGCTCCACCACGCCGCCGGATCGTAGACTGAGCTACACAGTTAGTCGTGTTCCAAGCTTTTTGAATCCTGTAACTTAAGGAAGCTTTTTGCTAATTCTTATTTCCCTCTGCCTTGCGGCATTCCCCGGCCCGACTCCTGCCGCCGTCCCTCTCCTGTTCTGCCTGGAACCCCCTCTGGATCACCTCCATTCTCCCAAGCTCCGTGGACTCACTCTGCCAATTCTCCTGCCTTTCCTTGCTCAGCTCCCCTGTTCCCGTCTCAGCCTCAGACCTTGGCCGCCAGCCTCAACCTTCCCCCTGGTTACTCCACACCCAGCCTTTGCTTCCCCCTGTCCACACTCTGCTGCCACTCCCTACAAGCAAAACCATTTTGTTAATAAATTATTCCTTGCTCTAACTGTGTGTTCTGCACTTGGATTCTCAAAACCAGAAGGACACTTTTCACACTAAAACCCTTCCTCGGGACCAAAACAAAATATACATTTAATTGGCACATACACTAACCTATTTTTATACAGATATTTGTGCCATTTATATATAGAAATTAAAAGGGGGGCATTCTTTTAACTCTCAGGGGCATTTTCACCTTTCATTTTGGTTTAAGTCTCACCCTAATATAATCTCCAAAAAGTTAGACCCAACATTATGCAAATGTTGAGTATGTAATTATCATACAAACCTAAACATCAAACTGTACACATCCAGGACACACACATGTCACTTTCCTAGCAAAAATGCAGAAAAGGTATGATGTATGACCGATCAATTCAATACGATACGGCACATGTTGATGAAGAACGTCTACAACGAGACAAGAAGCCGCATGAAAGGTGTTACTGTCTCGCTGTTGTATGTGCATTATGAATCGGAAGGAAATATATCAAAAATCAATTTTATACACAGAGGGCTCAGGATGGTCTATAAGTTCAGCAGTAACCCAGAATGTGCTTTATCCCACTGTCTGTAAACCTTCCAACTGTTGACGTCTCACTTTGGGAGGCAAGCCGTCATTTTTACACAACCTAATTTCAGACTCCAACGTCCAGCTGTTTCATCCAGCAAGCGATAGGACAAACAGCGCATGCTGGCTCTTGTCTGTCTGTCATAGACACAGGCCAATTCCAACACCTTCGCCTTTCGGAGAACCAGACAAGGAAATATATCCTCCCTCTGGCTCGCCATCAAGTTGCCAGTACTGCATACGATTCCGGAGGGATTTAGCACAATGCTCGCAGTAATCAATGACAAAAACTCCAAATGAGAAACAGTGAAAAAAAAACCAAAAAAAACACACACACACACAGACACACGCGCACGCACACACACACACACACACACACACGATTTATTTCATCTTACAACATCAAATTAGTCATCCTCTCCTGGCAAATACAATCATAAAGTGAAAACAGATGTGTTAACTATAGTGGACGCGTGGCATTGTTTGGCCGAGGGAGGTGTAAATGATGAGAGAGGGTTTCCTTGGAGCTGGTACCCCACAGAGTGATAAATTGAAGGGGAGAAGCGACCAGCTGTCTCTTCTTTCTCTTCATGAGTTAGTTTTGAACCTTCCTCACCCTCATTCTCCATCTATCTTTGTTGGGCGTCCAGGGGGAAGAGGGAAGACAGAAGTTGCCTTCTGGGATTCCCTCATCTCTCTGTCTCTATCTCAGTCTTGGCTCTTACTTGTTCTTTCTCAATCCTATCTCCTTCCTTCTCCTGGCTTGTTTTTCTTTAGATTCTTCCCTCCCCTGCTCTGTTCACTCTTTTCTCTACTTTCCTCTTACTTGATGCCTTCCACTCCATGTAATTTCATCTCCCTTCTCTGTCTGATCATTCTTCCTCCAACTTTCCTCTGCTCAATTTCCTCATTCCTGTCTCTTATTTTCCTTCTTCCTCATCTTTGGTCTCCTACTGTCTGGTTTTGTCCTCCTTCTCTGTTCCTCCTCATTACTTTCACCTTTGTCTTCCCCCCTTTTTCTTCCTGCTTCCCTCTTTGTCATTTTTTCACCCCTCTTGCTGCTCACTGTCTCTCACTTCCTTCTTACTTTCCTTCTTCTTTTTCTTCCTCATTCCTTTTTCACCTCCCCTTTTTCATGCACTTTCTTTTCTTCTTCATTCTCCTTGATTTATTTCCTGTTTTCTCTTGACCTCTTTTTCGTTTGTCCTTTTTCTTTCTCTTTTCCTCCCACCATCCACCCACCACACTTGCTATTAGATAGATACTTTATACTTCTATACTTTGCATTTTAAAGATGTTCTACTTTCAGGATGTATCATCTTAAATGGTCTCTAACTGGTCCTGATGTGAAACTCTCCACTGGAAGATTTTACAAGTGCACACACTTTACTGCTCTGTGGCCAAAAGAAATATTTCCAGTGTAGATTTTCATGCCATTCCAATTCCAGGGTATAGCATCTAGGGCTTTGCTCAAAGTGTCCCTCTGCATGAAATGAAACTGGAAGACACGGATCACTGCTTTGGCCGTAGTTTTCAACATGCCAGAGTTTTAAAACGTTTGTAAATAAATCATTACTCCAAGTTCATTCATTGGCATATTTAATTGCTTTTTGAATTTTTAACAGAATCTGGACGGCTTATGTACTTTGGTAGATTTCTGATGTTAAAATTACAATATTTAAAAAAAAAAACCATTACACTGTAACTGAAGACCTAAGATTAAGACTTGAACATCAGGGTGATGAAACATCTTGTTATTTATTGGCACAAGAAGTGCCTGTGTGGTTTGTGGGAGATGACATGTTGAAAGTCTTGTTTTCAATTATTCTATTACAATAATCTCTTGGAATAAAGCTCTCCAGATTGCAAACTGTAAAACTGTGATAGAGGAGTTCAAGAGACAGAATCAAGTCGAACCGTGGATTCTGTCAGTCTACACTGCATTAATCAAGATCACCTTGTCATAGGATTGAATATATTTACCGAGAGAGATTGTTAAAGTTTATTGGCCCCTCCCAGCAGCTTTAAATTAAAACACACTAGTAAACCCGGCCTATTAGAAACCTTCAGGAATGTTCCCTTTCATTGTTTCCTAAGTGATCAAGAGTCAACCCAGAGCCGTCCTTGAGTTTAATCTGTTCATTAGTATTAAAATTGCACTCCTTTAGCAATTAAGCCATCAGATAAATGAGGCATGAAAACCCCAGTCTTCATAATGATTCACTGCTTAATGGTCTGTTACTGTCTAGAAAACATGCTCACGCATGCTTCCTAAAACTTGAACGCTAAAGCAGTTTTCAGCTCTGAACCGCCGCTTCTGATTGGCATATGGATTGATTATCAATATCGTCAGGGAAAAGTGCAATTGAAGCGAATTCTTACCATGGTCGTTTCTTGGATCGAGCCAAAGCTGTTGATGAAAATGTTGACTCTGTCTTCGACTGGAATTCCTGGATTTGAGAAGAGGGGAGAGGTGGTTGTGGTGTTGAGTCCACTGTGTTGTACAGCTGATTTGCAATGGAAGGGAGGCACCAGTGTGGTTGTAGCTTACAGGAAGTGTCAGCATGTCTCACGAAAGCGTGTACTTCCTTATTTCTACACCAATACAAATTGTTCCAGGTGATTGAATTGATTCTGTTATTGATCGGGATTTATGAGAGACTTTATCAACATTGCCTAGTAATAAGAATGCCTTCTCAAGAGCATCACCTTCCTCTGCTAAGCTTGCGCTGTAAACATTTATACTGGCATCTCTCTCCACTCAGCCTTTTGCATAAACTAATAAAATCCTTGACGAATGCAAACTGCTCGCACTGCTCTGAATAAATTATTTCCTTTTGAGGTATTTACCGGAGGCTCAGGAGTCTCACGGGATAAATTCTATCAAGCAATTCACAAAATAAATGCACATAATATGGAGATGCCATATAGCTCACACCTCCCAGGCTTTACTGCAGCCAAGCAAGCTGATTAATATTCAAGAAACCCATGTGGTGTTTGCTTTAAAATTTCTATATGCTCTATAAAAGGAGGTCACTATTTTATAGGCCTGGGAAAAGTAATGCACAAGGCACAGTTTAGGATGTAATTTGGGAGATTATGACGTGGATGTTAATGCACGGGGAGCTTTCAGCCCGCCCTGAAATCAAGAGCAGATGTTTGGCTGCTGGACCAGTCTCAGGCAGTCAGGGAGGGAGCTGATTCTGCTCACAACACATCAAACACCGAGTCCCAGATACAGCTCCTGCTGCCAAGTGCCAGTGAGGACGGAAAACTATCTGGGAATCCACCTGAAGACTGACCCATCAGTGAGACGGAGAGGCCGCCAGTCACCTCTTTGTTATTTTTATGGCTGTTTCTGTGAGACCGAAGCCTGGTACTCCCAGCAGTGTGACACACTGCAAAAAACTGTAAAGATGGATACTTGGCCGGCAGTAAGGATTGTAAAAAAGAACAACAAAAAAAAACAAAACAATGTACTGTAGAATTTCAGTGTTTATAATGAATCTCGAGTGGTTAATGAAATATGAAACTACGGTCATTGCATGCACTGAAAAGTAAAACATAAGAAAATGCACACAGTTTGCTGTTTCTTAAGTTTTGAGACTGTCTAAACTTACAGATTTTATTGCCATAACAGCCTGTGTGTGTCAGTCAACACCTTATCAAACTGTCTTTGAGGAAAGACAAACTGAGAACAACAGCCTACTGCAACAGTGCTGTGGTACATTTTAGAAATGCAAGTTTATGCCTAAAAAGGAAATTCATTTTCATTAATGTCTCAAGCACCATTTATAGTGTGCAGATACTTGTTCTAGCACCAAATTCTGAGGGGAGAAATGTGGTGATACAAATTTATAATATACTTGTTTTTGTAATCATCACAACAGCACTGCAGCGAAAAAGTAAATTGAAAGTAGACAGAGACAGATGAAGAGGGAAAGAGACTTGCCTTTGAAGTTGGGCCTTATTCTGGGATCATAGCTGATCAGTAACCTGTTCAAGATGTTACTGGTTGAATTCGCAGGCACTCGGGCCAGATCCTCAGATGACAGCTGTCTGCAAACAAAAAAGATAGAGAGGCAACTATAGGCACGATTACATTAGCAGGTCAAATTCCTGGCAGATGAACAGTACAGATGCAAAATACACCAACTTCTACTCTGTATACGCTTTGATTAAACTATAGCCTGAGAGAGCTACCAGTTAGGGATTAAATTAGCTTTTAAGATTTGGACCACCCATGCAATGTTAGAGTGAACGAATGTTTAGAAATGTGATGCTATTCAGAGATGTTTCCAGATCATGACTGGGGCAGTTGGCATGTTCCCACAGGTTGACAGACAACTATTTTTTAACCTTAAAGGACAATTACGTAAAAATATTTTGAAGGAAATACTCTAGATATGTACAAAACAGAACGTACGAAAGTTGAAAGTCACTGTGCCTCGTATTTCTAACAAACCTGGGAGTCTACGGCCATGCTAGCATCTCTGCAAGGCTATAGGCGCAGGGTTCTTTGAGCTAAACGTTAATGTCAGCATGCTAACATGCTCACAGTATCAGTGCCGAAAAGCTGATGTGGAGAAGGTGGGGTTCGCCATGTTCACCAGTTTAGCCTGTTACGATGCTAAAAATCATCAATTGGCGGAAAAAACCCAAAGTAGAGCTGAGGCTGATGGAAATGACATTACATTTGGTGATATCTGGTCACGAACCAAAGTACTGGCCAAGTTAAAACTTACAATGTGGCTAAAAATGTTTGTTTCACTCTAGGGGTCATATGCACGATGCAATGCCTTAAATTTCTCTACTATTATCAAGAAAATTGTACTTTATTTTTGGTTTTGACATTTTTCTGCATTTATTTCTAGTTGCCTTAAGAAAAATCTTTTAAAGAATTAAGTCAATTTATCTGCCATGTGGGTGGCAAAGCATTTCAATGGCTAGTCACGATAAACAGTATATATTTGTGAGTGCATTTCCACTTTTTATTGAGACCAAAGTGAAATTTTCCCTTTGAACCATCCTGCAAAAGAGCTAAAAAAAAAAAAAAAAAAAATACAGCTGTCTACCAAAAATTACCACCATAACATAAAGTGGTGATTTTCAAAGACGTTCGGCCAAACATTTTTTGTTTTCTGAGGTTGACTGATGAAAAAACAATGGGACAGAGAGAGGGAAAGGGGAGAACAGGATCTGGCAGGAGAGAAAGGAGAAACAGAAAGCCTCCTTGTGGGTGGCAATGAATTCTCCTGCCAAAGAATTTACCCTTCACAAAGCACTTTACATATCATTATGTAAACCTTATCAAGCACTGGGGATGAGCTAAAGTGCTCCACAGGAATGTTGCACAGTGTGCGTATGTTCTGCGGTTCCCCTGATCAAAGTGAAAAACATAATTCCCATCCACTAAACCCCTTTTTTTTCCTCTCTCTTTTAACAGACCTTTCTGACAACCTCAAGCACAACAGCTAAACTGGAACCAAGTGGTTCCTTGATCCACAGAGGCATCCACAGTAATAAACACAAAATATGTCACACAGCTTACACTTGCCAATACCGGGGCTACGTCAAACAGTTTCTCCCTCATTTTAAGAAGTTTCATTGTCGAGCCATTTGTTACAATTTAAGGAGGGGTGCAGCTTCCAAATACATACAAACAATTGAGAGTCCAAAGGCATGTCAGGACATACTTATGTTCATTCTGTTGACATGAACATAAGACATGTATGGTGTTTACTTCTTAAGTTAATTCATGACCTGTCAACTCCATATTTACACGAGTGGCTCTGCAGTAAAGCATCTTGACGAGATCTGCTCAAACGTGACAGGTAGATAGAGACTGGAAAGATCCATCAGGTGTAAAAACAGACTAAGTTATGCTTTAACTGAGGGCTTATCTGCTAATATTGGGGCACCCCAAAAGGAAATAAGGGGGAACTTCGCCAAATTTACACCCAAAGGCCAGCGTACTAGTCATGGGGATTGGCACTCAGCCGGTGAGAACAGTTGTATAATGTCTTCCGTGACTCTGGGGGACCTCAACCCTGGTGATATCATTCAGGGTCGGAAAATCAGTTGTAATTAATATCATTTATAATTAATAATAACCATACAAACATAAATACTTTCAAATTCTTTTGAGCGGAGAGCCACTCTGAAGCTGTAGAGTTACATGAACCCATAACACCATCATGCTGTCATCACCGCACTTAGTACTTGCAATAAATGCTTCACTAAGCACATATGTTGTCTTTTGCACTGTTTGACAGCGCAAGGTGTTGTTTATTCCATGCTTACGATGGACAGTAGACCTGCTTCCCTTTCTTTTTTCCCTTTTTCGTTCCTTTTTCTTTGGCCGACCCTCCCTCTAGACAAAGAGAGAGTACCAGGAGAAAGATGACGAGCCTCTTAACGCCCATTCTGGTGTGCGTTGAGCCTGTGGAGGAGAAAATAAACCGTTTAAATACAGAGATGGAGCCAATGAATTTAAATCACCCGGTGCTTAATGGCGTGCAATTTAATAACCCAAAGCAGACTGTTTTCTCGTCACGTTCAGCAAATCTTAGCATTCATTTGCACATGTGACAGAAGGCAGCGGCTGCTTTAGATGCACCCTTGGTGCGCGTGCAAAGCTTCCGAGTACACTATCTATTTCCTGTGAACACTGTGACTTTGCCCCTCTCCCCTGACGTGATCCACTCCCATTTTCTCTGGATGCGTATCACATACAGTAGAACGTCTGAAATGTAAATTAATCAATCTGACAAGTTTTAATCAAGTAGAGCAAGTTCAAGCATAAATCCAATCAGCGGAGTAATGCACCTGAATAACGATGGTCATTCAGGACACGTCAGGTGAATGTGACCTCTAGAGGATGGGTGCAATAAATATTTCCTCAAATATCCTCTACTTCAGTCTAGAACCTGCACAGGAAAGGTTTAATAATGCTGTTTTCTGCAAATTTAGATTCTCTTTATCATGACGTTTAAAAACTACATCATGTGGTAGCTGTGGTTCAATCCTTTTTCACACTGCAAACACTAGTAGAGGAGATAATGTGTGTCCTTTGCGTTTCCCATAAATCTCTTTTGATAGAAAATCCAAAACCTGGTCTAACAGTAGCACAACCACACATAACCAAATGCATACAAAGGCAGTGCAGTTTTGCATTTCCTGATGGGGGCCATTAATCGGCTAGCAGCCATAGTACCTGTGTGAATCATCCCCCGCCTAGGAAAGCGGTGCCCTTTCATTGCATAGGGACACCGAGACCAATAGCAGAGCCAACAGTCTCACCCCACACCCCCCTGCCCACCCCGCCAGCAAGACTGTATATTAACTGAAGCAGTTCATTGTCTAGACAGAGACACACTCGCTCCTTTATAGTGCCTTGGCCCAGTAACTCCCTGTCTGCTCCTCGCCTGCACATTGGTCATCATGTTCTCCAGCAGGAATCGTTTCCACCGCTCAGTTCAGTGCCTTTATTCGCCATGCACATACCTTGCCGCGCCCGAACTAGGTCAACGTCGCTTTATCGATTTGGAAGATTCCTGCGAAATGGGAGGCTGGTTGGTTTTTCCTCGTTGGGGTAGGAGCACATGGCCAACATACATCAACACTGACCCACACATATCAGACGGCAACAGCGGGGGGGCGGTGGTGAATATCTGACCACATTCCTTGGAAACGCTTCCTTATCTGACCTACAATTCCTATGACCCATCTTCCCTCTGGCATTTGCCAGATGACGACTCCTATCTCTGACCCTCTGTTCCAGTTTTCCTGACAGGAGGAAGAAGAAGCAGAAAAGGGTCCATATCTAGTATCCATGACACTCTTGTAAGGAAATGAGTGTTATTGAAAAAGGCTTTTGGAAATTTTTTTTTTGGAAACCAAGAGATTTACAGTATCTTGTGTGGCCCTAAGCACTGTATTATGGGCTTCATGCAGATATGAAAATCACCATATACAAAATGATGAACCTAAGTTTCTTATTTTATATATATATATATATATATATATATATATGTATAAGTTCATTACAATTAAACAAGTTGCACAACTTCCTCTCAAACATATTACACCTTATTACCCAAACTTTAGCCTTAATCAGGGTGTTACGAGGGGCTGTTTTCTGTTTTTGGGGGGCATAATACATAGTGTGCTGGAGTGGAGTTGAATGACCTGTTTAGAAGCTCACAGAGTAGTCTGCGCCTTGCTGTTTGCATATTCTCCGAATTAACAACAATCAATAAATAACAGATAACCGGGACATCGCGCAGAGCCGCGCTCAACTGATTCCTGTGCAGAGAAAATGTGAGTTCAGCCGAGACCATGTCCATAAATTGACCTTGGCAGTGCCTGAGTCAACTCTGTGTTACCGCCGAGGAACGCTGCCCTAGCTGTGTTTTACTACTGGCAATGTTAAAACTGCAGAGCCATCGCTACAGAGCGGCTGACAGTGACTCAAGAGGCCTAATATGGTCTGCCCCATGGGTCCAAGGTCAATAAGCGACTCTGCTCTGCCCGCGTTACTTCTTCAGGCTGTGCAATTTATTTTTTTGGGATTTTGGTCCATAAGCATGCCATTATATTAAAATAAAAAACATAATTCCTGAAAGCAATTAAGAATATTCAGGCAAATGGGAGATTATTATTTTTAAAGCTATTAATGTTGATGGTAAAACAGCGAAGCTCTGAGATTCGGTGTAAATAAAACTGAATTTACATTATGTTGTGTTCATGAGATTCCACGTTATATAATGCACTTCAGTGGAGCATTTGTTGTCCCCATCTAGCCGCGAAATGCGTTAACCCACGAGGAAGGCCTGTGCTATGCTCATCCCAAAAAAAAAAAAAAAAAAACCGAGATGCATCCAAATTCCAAACCGCACGGTATACGTGCTCACAACCTGTGGCTGCGCGTGGCATCCGGTCCCCTTTTGGTAACAAGAGAAAAGGAAGTGGCAGAGGCTTGACACTGGCCCAGAGCCCGAGCGTCGGAAGAGCGGGCGGGCTGGAGTGAGAACAACACAGAGCAACGGCGACCACCATGACGGGAAAAGGGGTGGGGGGGCGGGGTAGGGGTGGGGGGATGCAGGAAGAAGATGCCATGGGAGCGCGAGCGAGCCGTTTCGCTTCACGTGGGCGCCCGTCGCGAACATAAATAACGAGACAGTCGTCGATCGCGATTCGGTGCCACTTACCTTACCGGGCTCGGTCACCTGTCAGTTCCTCGGAGAACTCGACTCAGTAAAGCCGACCGCGCGGAGCGTGGTTACCACAGCCTTCCAGACCGGCCGCCGTCTTTCTTTCCCATTCTGTTCTCCGCTCTCTCCACTCTGGCAATTTGTTGAACGGCTTTCAGAAAAAAAAAAAAAGTTACATCTCGGCAAACTGCCAATTTTTCTTTTGTTTTTGTTATTTTCTTTCGGTTTGTTGTTATTTTGGAATCACTGTGTATATGGCCGCTGCCCTTTCGCCTCAGCTCGGGATGCCCAAGATGGAGGCTCGCGTGTACCTGTCATGCAACATGCGCAGTAGCGGCTGCACGGAGCCGGAGAGCATCAGTCCTCCCATCAGCACCACGGACAGCCGCTCCCCGCCTCCGCGGCCGCCGCCAACCGCTGGGAGGTGACGTGGCCCGTTCACGTGACGGGAGCAGACGCCTCGCTGTGCATGGGCGCGTCCTCGTGGTATTTGACGGCAGCTGGACGTGAGCGTCGGCGGCCGTGTAGACCACGAAGCGTGGGGGACCCGGCGGCGAATCGTGGATGCGGCACAGTTCAGGGCTTCCACTGGTATTCGTGGAAGTGAATCCTGTAGCCTGCTCGAAAACAGACCTGGCTTTGCATAGGCTGATTTTATGCCGTTTAGAAATGTGATGGGTTTTGTCCGAATAAGAAAATAACTGTGCAAATGACTGAGTGAGGGGAAAAAAAAAAATTGAAGGACCAATCGTAATTTTTTGAACCGTCTATATTTGCATATATTATCTGAAATTATTGGCCTATATCACTCAACGTTACTCATCTAAACAAACCTCTTAACAGCATCAGAAAACGTTAGAGGGAAAGAACGAACCACAAGGTCCATTTTGTAGCTGTTACAGCAGCTCTCCATCAGATTAAAGTCCCCCAAGCGCTCGGGAGGGGGGGGGGTGTTTGAACATCTACAGCGCCATGACAACTGGGCAACTCCATGAGGAAGATAATGTGATATGATCAAAAGCTCCAGATCAGCTACTAGCTGGACTTTGTGGTGCAGAGCGTGGTTTTCTCATCCGTTGTTTCCAAGGTCAGTAATTCAGACGTGGCTGTTGTCTTGTGTGAGCCGGTCCGTTGAAACACACATCCATCAGTTTGGGAGTCGTGGCTTGGTTGTAGTCATTCCTGGTTGTAGGTGGCCCTTCTGTCACCATTAGGATTGTGTCTGTGAACGGGTGGATTGAAGAACAGGTGAGCGACGGAGTGGCTGATTGTGAATGAATGACTAATAGACGTGTGAACAACGTTTTGGCAAAAGATCAAACAAACTCATCAAGTATTATCATTTTCAGTGGTCATAGCATTGGATTTAATGCATTTAGGCTATGAGCCATACTGTTTAAGGGTAATTAATGCAGCATGTGGGCTATAGGACTTTGATGTTCCTCCAAGTACAAAACAATTCTGTACCGAGCGGAGCTTTCTGCTGGCCAGTTACATAGTAAGATGTATTTCTGCTCTAGAAACTCTAAAAAAGCTGAGAGGCTCAGCTACAAAAAAAAAAAAAAAAGGATGGTAAAGTACTGTTCGTCCTTGCCTGACAACATGTGTGTGTACCATGTGTGTGTATTAAAGGCTTAGATTGGCTTGGACATGGACTAGTAATGAAGTGCCAGTATGATGGCGGCTCCTCTCTAGACATGGCCACATACCGTAAATGAAGTCTCTAAAACCCATCACGGTGGGTCTCCCTTCCTGCTGTCTCACTTAAATGAACTGGGGTTTGTCAAAACAGAGGCTGTGCCTCAACACGGTGTCATAACATTCAGGGGGGTCAAATCCTTTATTTTGTCCATGATATTATCTTCAGCCAATCGGTATTTTCATGAGCTGAAACTTGGTGAATGTTCACTTCTTGGGTATAGAACGACGAATAACCCATAACTCAGTTGACCTTGTTTATGAGCTGTAGCGTTCCAGTATTAAACATGGATGCCAAAATGGGTCGTACAAAAAATGTTGAGGGACATCATAAAAGCCCAGCCAGTCTTTGAAAATATGTCAAGACTAGAGCTGATTATCCTGGTGATGACAGAAGTTACATTTAACATTTCAAAGAATTCCCCCCAGAGATTCTGCAGTCATTTCTATAAACCGCAATATGCGCCTGGGTTTGGTTGTGGTCGTAGCTTTTCTACATGAAGAACTTTTTACAAGTGTCAGGACTGTTTGTGTCATTTTTTTGTTGTTGATATTTTCGAGTTTGGTCGAAACACATTAAAGGAACTAAACAGGGGCCCGATCTTTTGTTCTTTAAGTGAAAACAAAAATCCATCGCAGAAGCAAGTGGGCTGATTTTTTTCCCACAATTTTGATCCATATCTCATTCATCACTCTATGTCAAACAACTTGGGCGGCCTTTGCTTTACGATCCCCGTAGCATCATTTTGACTGACACGGCATTCCATTTGCATACACAAATTAATCAGCACCATATGCATGGAGATTAATGATTTATGTCACAGGGCATGGATCTGACGTTACAATCAAGAGGCAAGCAATCGAGCACAAGGATCCTTTTGTTTTTGTCTAGAAAAACGTTCCCTGGCCGGCTACGAACCGTGTGTGTGATGGACAACCATGCGCCTCTCCAGAAATGTGTCAGGCTGGACTGAACCGATCGGCTGTGGTTTTATACCTGGCATGCAAACCACGTTTCTGCTACTGCTGTGGCTGTGAAGAGCCGTGCGTGCTGTCACATTCGTATTCAAATGACAATGAAGCTTCTGACAGAGGCGGACTTGCACGAGTGTTGCTACCAAACATCTTGTTTCTCACCATGTGCTGACAAGGAACATGTTTGTTTTCAGCTCAGAAGTGATTGGTGGTTGTTTAACTGAACCCAGAGACGTTTCATGAACATAACTTCAGATCACTGACAAGATAAATTACTTGGAGGAGGAAGAGGCGCATAGAAGCTGCCAGACCTACACTTTAATGTAAATCACGAACGATGGAGATAAAACAAAGGGCAGCCAGACTGGTGGGATTTGCAAAATAAAGGTGTATACTCTATGTGCCTCTGATATATTTTCAACTGTTCATGTACAAAGCGAATTCGATGCCAGATTTGAAGTCATTTTGATGAAGTAAAATTGTACATTGTTGAGGGTAAAGAAATAAGAAAGAAAATACTAAATGGTAGGTATGGATGTATGATTGTTATTTGTGCATAGTACTGTAGATACATTACATTGTGTCATGGGATCTGAAGTTAACTCTAAACCCAAATAGAATGGTTACCGCACCTGAACTGTTTAATTACAGACTCTTATGAAAGGTAACTCTTCAATGTTTACTATGTCTACATCCAAATTAGTCTAAGTGATGGTTCCCACTGACAGACCGGTGAGGCTTTTTCCCTTTCATATTGTGCATGGTTTCTCAAAGTTGAGCGAGGATTCAACTGGATGCAGTCCCGGATAAGAGGACAAACTCCCCGACCAGCCTGTGTTTGGGCCGCGGCTTCGTTAAGGGGTTTCAACCTGTGTGAATTTCGCTTTGATTCTTACCTTTTTCTTTCCTATTTCAAAATGTGCTGGTAAAACAACCAAGTATAATTTGTAAAATAATAAATTTTGCTGGCTTGAGAAGAAAAGTCCTTTATTTTCCTGGCTCATTACAGAAGCACAGCAAATAGACAGTTTTTTACGGAACATTGACGTCTTCACTTATTGGCATCCTAACAGCTGCTGAGTTCACCCTTCGGTTATCGATCACGGTCTCTCCCATCTTCATGGTGCTTCCCCTGTCTGACCTGTAAACAAAACATGTTCGGACCTAAATGAACCCTTATCGTACATTCTAGAAAATGAAGCACTTCAATGCGATACTACCCAAACTGCCCACATTCAGCGTGCATACTTGTGAATTCAATAGGTAAGAGGTCACATATGTGCAGAGTAGCAGGTTCGCAGATGTTCACCCTCATACAATCCATTACCGAGCAGCGCCGGGTTCCAGTGCAATACTGTATCGCTCAAATGTGGCGTCGTGGTAGATTTGACCCCCTGGATCATTAAATAAGCAGATTTCCATAATGGAAACTGACTCTTCCCCGTCAGCAGATGTTTGGTAGTAAGTGCAACGCTAACCGAGACTATGACGGAGGCATAGAGCCAGGAAGCTGTTCAGCAGGGGAGCTCCTTCCCAGTATTTTTGGACTGCTCTCCACTGCGATGTGAGGAGGGATATCCTCGGGGGGCAAAGAGGTTCTTTCCAAAATGTGATGTCCAATATCTTAAAAAGTCCACACGGGTGTTTGTTGAAATTTATTGTACATTTACAGTGTTTTGCTTGCAAAAAAAAAAAAAAAAGCTCCTCTGTTTTTGCCATCAGATGGGCTCCTGAAACATTAACGCCACTTGAGATTAGTTCTTCTCTCCTCAGTGATTATTTTATTCCTACAACATAATAAAACTCCTGAGTTCAAATCAAGTTCATTCCAGGTTTTACTATCGGAGTGCAGACTTCCTCTTTTCTCATTTTCAGCGGTGATAACATCGGGCCTTATCACAAAAGTAACAGGTGAATCTCGACCACATTCGGTCCAGGTTCTGCTGTCAAACCCTGGCCGCAGGCAAATGCACTGAATACATCTATTGGACGAGAGTGTCACTGTGCTCTTAGGTAACTGGTGAGTATTGAACAACACTAACGTGCTTCTGTGTCTACTGGCCCACGGGGGGCCACACGTACCGCACCCGTCTACAGAAAGTAGTTTTGCAGTACCTATAGTAAACAGAGTCGTCCCCCATGGCCCTGGCGCTATAGCTTGTATGCGAACGATTTGATTCGCCAGATCAGCCTTGTGAATTCAAATCTAGCGGGAAAGGATTAAAGGAAGTTAGTTTAACTCACTCGGTTACCTGGATTAACGTCAGCACATAAACATGAAGATACAGCGCTACGTCTTTTAGAAGAAAAATCCTACGAAAAAGTCCTTTGTGAGGTTTATAATGTTCTGTTCCTGTTGAGAGGCAAGCATTGTACATGTACTCTATCCGCACTGTACCGAAATACCGTTGTGAGGCAGTCACACTTTACTTGAGTATTTATATTTTAGGCCACTTTATACTCCTACTACACAACATTTCAGAAGGAAATACTGTACGTTTTACTCCACTGCTTCTATTGGACGATCATAGTCACTTTGCAGGTCGTGATTTTAGGTGCCAAACACTCGATGCGACGATAAAATGTGAGGCAGTGTTCTTGAGTAAATAGCCCAGTAATATGATAAGTGATTACAACTGGCTCCAGCTCAACCTGCTCCACCCGAGTAAAACACTGAATGCGAGACTTTAACTTGTAACAGGGTATTTTTATATCGTAGTACTGCTACTTTTAATCAATAACCCTTTTCCGCCACTGCAGAGAGGAGCTGATTCAACTCTGCTAAATTTTTTGGGACTGTTCTTCGTGGTGTTGATGTATTTTATTACATTATGTCATATGGGCGTTCGTTTTACCGTAGACCCTTGTGTTACCCCAACCCTCTGCGACCCTGAAAAGCAGATTAGAAAATGGCTGGATGGATGGATGACTCCATTAGAAGACAACATGTTGATGTTTTGCTCTGGAATTTATTCGAGTCACACGCGGAAATATGCTTCCCTTCGTGACAGACTGGAATCAAAGCATGTGTGGTTGGGGTTTTTTTTTCTTATAGAACTAAAGAAAATTTCCACAGTACTTGCACTGGCATCCACAAGAGTTCAGGGGGCACAAACCTGGCTGTAGCCCTGAGGGGCACCACCAGGGGGCTCCGGTTTCAAAGCCAAATGCAGCCAGGGGCAATTCATCGTCCCTTTCCACACCTCAAACTCAAGCAAAATTCCTTGACATCCACAAAACATCAGGAATCTCACTGCTATATAATGTCCACATGCTGAAAGTGTGTGGACATCATATAACACCACTGGAGCCAATATTAGCATGACCTTAGATCTGTGTTTTCAATGATAAGAACTCATCAGGCATCACAATGAAAATAAAAGACTTCAATTTGTTATAAATTCTGAGAAAATGTGAGTTATTTCTCTCTAAATTCCTCTGTTGACACATTTCCCACCTAGAACGAAAGCCGGAGATAACCCTTAGGGCAACACAGCAAAAGCTGCTGCCGCCGTTACAGCAGGTTTTACCATATAAATGAAGTCATCTCGAAGGCCTTTTTCTTCAAGGTGCGATAATGAGGTGCATTCTGGATTTAGCAAACGTGTCTGCTCCCTTTTGTTTCACTTCATTTCACCTGGAACAAAACCGGCGTTTCGCAGACACCGTGAGCGATACGCTGCGTAATACACACTGATTGGGAGAGGGCATTTGTTTGTTTGACATTATCTGTCCCAAAAAGCCAAGCGGGTCTAATGGGATTTTGCTGTGAGCCAATGACAGTGATTTCTCTATTGTATATATTTCCATCCCCAGTCTGTTCAGTGGACGCAGAGTCCTCCCGGCTGGCATGTCTCTGTATGTTAGCCATGACCCAGAAGGTCTGCCTTGTTTCTAATTTCCTCTGTTTATTATATTTCTTTGTATCAAAGCCTCCACGTTTCACAAAGACCACCGTGGAAGCGGCAATCAAATGTGGACAACGAGACAAAATAGCCAGCTTTTACAGACAAAACCTCAAGGGGTGAATGAGTGTGTGTGCGTGTGTGTGTGTGTGTGTGTGTGTGTGTGTGTGTGTGTGTGTGTGTGTGTGCGTGCGTGTGTGTGCAAAAGAGAGAGGGATTCCACAATGTGAAGTGCTGACATCTGCTGCAGGCCCTTGCAGGGCTGGAATGTGATACTCTCCTTTACACAAAGGGCCTTGGCCCTCGCAGCAGGCACAAGAAGACCTCCATATGCCCCTCTCCACAGGGGCAGCACACGTATGAAATGACTGTATCGATGCCCCATGCCTTCGTTTCCCAGCCATTAACTCTGATTAAAACCACAAAAACCTTCCCTCATACCATGATGCTGAAGAGGTGGCTGCTCCGCACTCTCTTTGAGGTGGTAGTTTCTGAGCTATGTGAGACTGGGGGTAAATTGCTGCAGCATTGCATCATGTGTCTGACTCAATGGGTTCAATATGTCTCCGGCTCTCCTTTGATTGTTGTGTCTGTGCCGCAGCAGTCTCACCATGCAGCGGGGGGATACACTGGCGGATTTTGCCAACAATAGGATGGGAGGAACCACATGAAACGCAGTTGATGAGGTACAACAGTGTGCCACGGAGAAAGGAAATTGGGAACAGGAGGGAATATTGTTCCAAGCGGTGTCTCTGCCTTGATATGACAAATTGAGAAGCCCTTAAACATTTCCTTCCACAGAAACATTTAGGCAGAATGCACAACAGCGTGTTAAGAAGTTTTGTGTGGGAACACATTTATCTTTCATCTCTCTTTGGGGAAAATGAATCGAGGTTTTAAACAACCACTCCATAGTTAAAACAAGCTTACTTTGGCATATTTTACTGTGGAAACTTTCCTTTTCAATCACAGGGGTCCTGATGTGAATATGCACTGTTGACTTCATTGTTTAACCATGTATATGTTATAAATTTGATGGACCGTGATGCACTGGGCAAAAAAATGTGAGCGGGTCACAAAGGGCCACAATGTTGTAGCCCGATGGAATGAGTCAGGAAAAGAAAGGTACTTATGAAGACCAACACAGTGGGAGCGAGTGGTACATACACAGAAGCAGGTGAATTCTGTCGTATTTTGTCTTTCCCAAAATAGGCCAGATTGTTACAACAGCCAGAACTATATGGAAAAAGTATTCAGCTCTGCAAAGTTCAAAGTGACGCGCGTAAGACCACAAATTCTTTAAATCGCATAAAAGTCACATGAATTCAAATTTCCTTGGGTTGTTTTTGTGTGGGCCATGTACAGAGAAGGGGAAAAAAACAAACAAAAAAAAAAACATCTCTTCTTACATATAGTCTCAAAAATTGAGCAAAAGTGACCAATTCAGCTACTAGAATAGGAGACAATTCAAAGGGTTTTTAGCAGTTCTGGCAAAGGTTGTTCCAAAGATGCAAAGCCAGACAGACAACTACACGGGCATTAGACTTCTGAAATGTTCTGTGCTGAGCTGCAAATATGTCCAATTTTAGTCTCTGGTCTCTGGTGCTGTAGTGTTAAATGTTATTTCCTATTGTGGAGGAAACAGACCGCAAAGCTATTTCAAGAATTACCTTCCGTTAGTACTATCTCCTTCTTAACAGACTGTCCCGAGCTGCTTTGCTCTACTCCGCGTTATCCGGAGAAACTCTCTTGGAAACTACTGGAAACATGTGAAAGTGTTTGCAGCAAGTGGGGCTGGACTCGCCAATTTGTGACTCAAAGTGCGGTGAACACCTCATCGGACCAGGGCAGCAACGGAATAGTTAAAATCCCGGGGAGTTTCCTCGGCTGGGAAGTTTGTACTTTATGTATAGCACCTGTTGTGCCGTCAGTTGGCAGTCTCCAAAAACCCAACCCCGGTCGAGCAGCGATATTTTATCTCGGTCTCTCGCAAGTTGTGACTCAAGACTTCGCCAGACAACAGAACCTCGTCTCGGTGTTGCGAGTGGTTTCTGGGCACAGACTGTATCAGGTTGCTGGACTCTCTCGCTGTCTCCGCGTGTGAGCTTTTGCTGTAATGCGTAAAGCTCCGCGGGGATTTATTCAGACGGAGTCAAGAACGCACCGTGGACTCACGCCCCGGCGAAAAATGCATCTGTGCATTTCCAGTGATCTCGCAGCATAGATGATATGCGTGCGTGAGGACGCTTCCACGACTCCGGGATTACAATTCCTCAAAAAAAAAACCAAACTTTGCTCAGCTCAGTGTCCAACTTTCCAGAGAACCAACAGGTGCGCACTCGCATTGCGCAGCGGCGGCAGGTCTGGAAGCTTTGGAGGAGGATTAGTCTCGATTTAGAGAGTAAAAAATTCACTTTCTCCAGGACTGATGATTAAGATTATGTGGATTCTACTCTGCTTTTATCCTCTCCAAATGTGTCCCAAGCAGCACTGGTGTCCTGTAAACGACGCATGTCGTGTGTGGTGATACAAACCATCCCGTCTACAGCGCTTTGTGATCGCCTACCACAACTCATCCAAATGATCCTTCCATTATTATTCCTTCTTGCATCGCTTCTCCAACAATATGGCTCGGAAGCTGAATCAAGTCATGTCAGCAAATTTAACCTTCCAAGTGTAAAGGAGCAAAACGGTGAGTTTTCAGCGCGTTTTGTTTCAAAGTTCCTACATTGAACATGAACGTGATTTTGTAACAAACATCACAAAATGCTTATTCTTACAGTGCTTAGGGACATTCTTTAAAAAAAAAAAAAAGGGAACATCTTGCTTGAGTTTAAGCTGCAATGAATGAGAGCGTTTCATTCAATTCAAACAGCGTTATCCCGGATAGGAAGTGCAGAGTTACCCTTTACCTTTAAAGCGTCCCCGTGTATATTTAAGGGGGAAAACCCTCTGAAATTTCACGTCCCCCGGGAGAAGTTTTTCCCTGTGATCATAAAAAAAAAAAAGGGCTCCATTCATGTAGCAGTAGTAGCTCCGGGCAATGTAATCTGCTTGCCCTCTGAACTGTGCTGAGCTGGACTATCAAATTCAGAAATCCAGTTATGTCGATGTTTAACGACAGGTCCAGGTAAGGCTGAAGTTGATGGTCCATGTCTATTTCTACCTCGAGTTGGACAAGTGACTAACAACCTTCCGGTGATTTCTTGCCATCATGGCTATTTGGCAATCAAGCTCTCTGTGGCTGTAGGGTGTGTGTGTGTGTGTGCACAAGCAGTGGGAATGCTTCCCATGGCTTAGGGGGCATATCTTTCAAACCTTAAATGAATTTCCTTTAATTTTCCACTGACGGACCGATTTATGTAGATTATTTTCTCTCATCCTGCTGAAATTTTGTTGAAGCACTCGTTCTTTACTTTCACGCTCATTACGATTCCTTAGACACAGTATTGTCTGCGAGATGGGCTTTTATTTGGCCTGCGTATGAATAATAAACAACAAGACCAAGCCAGGGCACGGTGGTACTGGAAATATAGGCCACAAAGACAGTTTTGCGATAATTAGTCCATACTTAATTGGCATTTGACCAATCTCGTGCATATGGGCTTGTAAGGCAAGAGCAGTAAAATGAGAGGTTTGAATATTAATATGCATGTTCAACGGGCAGCTTCAGCCAACGCTAGAGTAAAGGAAAACCAAAATAGTATTTTTAAAGTCAGACTTGGAAGAACAAGTGCAAAAAAGTTGAACATTTTGTATGTTTGAACCTGCGCATTGATAGAGTTTTACAGAACAACATAAAGAGAAAACAGGACCTCACAGGGAACAGTTCAGAGTACCAGCAGGCCTGTATCCCACAGATGTTGCACGGGTCAAACTTCATTCATTACTCAGTCTTCTCTAGCCGCTGGGTTTGACTGGCCTTGTGTGAGGACATTGCAGCGCTGACTTCACTACAGTAACAGTCAGGGCTGGGAAATCAGAGCCTCCCGCCGGGATCTCCAAGTTTAATCAGGGCGGCTGAGAAAGGAAAACAACAGGGAGGAGTGAGCGGAGGGAGAGGGATGAAGGAGGTGGATGCGGAGGAGGAGGGCGAAGTGTTGGGGGAGAGATGTTAAACTGTCAAAGAACTCTTTAAAAACGGCGGTCGCACGTCGGCTGAGGGCGAAGCCGGCCTGGCTGTCTGTAACCTTTGACTGGAGTGTCTGAGTGCTCACCGTTCCGGTGCGCCCGATTGCTGATGCTCTGTGAGACAATATGATATCGATCTGGGGGAGGGGAGAGAGCCAGACCTGTCTGGCATGCTGAGTAGTGGATGCCTGGAGAGTTACAGTCTCCAGTCGCACTGAACTTAGCAAGGGGGCTTCTGATGCCTCCGTACGATATCGGAGGGGGGCTGTCCCCAGTGGATGGCCAGTGCTGTGCATAGCGACCCTCTGTCCCAGCCAATGACTTTGCCTCAAACATCCCCAAAAGGCAAACAGAATGGGCATGAACTCTGAAATGTAAATTTTGGGTGCTGTGGTCATAAATAATGTGAACATTTCCTTCTTCCACCGCTGAAGACTTTGTTACAATAACATGTATTGCACATGTCATTTTCACGTGTTCGCCACATGGCTATAAGGTTTCGCGGTTATTAGGCAAAAAAAAACCTGGTAAAAATGACATCTGCAGTTGCTCTGCAAAAAAATGGTTTGTACGGTTTGAGAAGTGAAACAGGGTTGAGGGAAAATGCATGTACCCATGCACCACAACTACCACCACAACCTCCGGTTGTTTCTGCAAGTTATTCTTTTGTTAGAAAAATCCTTCCCTCAATGTTGTTTCATGGAGGATGTTATTTGTCTTTTTGAATGTCAAGCTCATTTTCTCATGATGACTGGTTGAAGTCCAAAAAGTCATGATTTACATCACAGTTCCTTAAAAACTCTCTCTCTCTCTCTCTCACTATATATATATATATATATATATATATATAATATAAAATTTGCATTAACAAAGATGTTTTACAAGAGACATAATGCCGCCTAGATTGCTTTTGTAAAACATTCAGTGTCAGTGTATTTCATTTGTTTACCCTTCAATATTTGCTCCTGGAAACTAAAGCTGATTAACAATTCTATGGGTGTGTTTAGGCAAAAACAAGTTTAGCACTTGGTTTTGGTCTGAGTTAAAAAGTCAGTGCTTACTCAAACCCATTCATTCTTTCAATGTTCACCTAAAACTCCAATCTTTCTGTAACCTTCTGAAAGGGTTTTAGTTGCGTAGACCTAACAACATGTGTGGTGCAGGACACGGACCACAGACAGACAATTTGAAAGTCCGGAGCTTTGTTGGCCTACTTATTCTGGACTGGAACAAATAATTCCAGTAAATATAATCTAGGCAGCATTATTTTCTACCACAGGCATTTTGAGAATTAGTATACAAAGATTTATGCAATATATATTTTGTAAGCAATAGGCCTGTAATTTGTAATATAAGAACAGGATTTATTCTCTGTGAACTTGATAGAGTGGCATTTTTAGAGAAAATTCAATCCATGTTGTTTTCCTGTCTAAGTAAATAGATTTGGGCATATCACAATGCAGCTAGACTGCCTTGTCTTCGAGCTTATTAACTAACAGCCTACATAAGCTTGTTTCATTACACTGAGATGGCCTTTGTTCATGCTACAGTGTTTACAATGCCTTTTCCTACTAGGCTGTAATTTCCTGGCGGGGCTGCCAGTTGTATAACGCTGGACATCCAGCTGAAGATGCGTCTCAATTTCCCCAATCACACAGGTCATTTCAGGGGACGCCTCTTCATATCACCTCTCTGGGTTAAGTGGTCTGGCTCCGCTTTCCCGTAGAAGGCAGCGTTTTCACCCCCACCTAGCCCACCCATGAGCACAGGCCCGGGTCTTATTAGAAAAATCCGGCTGCAGATGCAGTGCTCGTAGGAGACGTGGATTACCTGCAGATATTCCCACATATCCCCCCTCTGAGCACCACCAGAGGAAGGTATGCGCCGCGCTAGACCTGCCAACGATCACAGAGGCTGCTGTTCCGCTAAAGATTACGAGATTAGGGGGGGAACTGGGGTTATAAGGGTCATAGGCCCAAGGGGGAACATGTGCAGTTTTCCACGTATACATACATGGAGGTTCGAAGATACAGAGTTGCACTGTGCATTCATTAGATTATGATGCAGACAAATAAGCAGTTTAGAGAGGGGATTTAAAAACAGGAAAGAGACTGGGTGGCCTTGTTAGGAATAATGACTGTTTTAGGTGTAATGTGAAGTGCACATCACCCATTCATTCATAGATGAGGGAGAACACTTGTAAATAGCACACTTATTGGCTAGTGAAGTGGGAGGAGTTATTGGTCATTGACGGTTCCACAAGTAAAAGTCCTATTCATTTTTTACTTAGGCAGTGGTAGGTGACTGACAGTTGAAGCATTTCTGAGGCTTGTGCAGGCTTGAAACTCTCCTGTTTGAATGATTGAAGATTAGCAGCTGGATTAGAAAATATCTGGTTCTTTGATAGAAAAAAGTCAGAGGTACAAACTTGTATACATAAAAGCTTAAGGGTAGAAATCAACTACAACACTCAAGAGGCAATTATGGTAAGAACAATATAATCACAGTTTGAACCTGGGTTGGGTAATCCTCTAATGGTGAGCCAAAGCCAAATATTCTATGTCATTTAAACCCGATAATACATTCATCAGTTTAAATTAATTTAAAACTTCTGGGTTTTGGGTCAATTTTAGTTGCATTTCAAGTTTTAAATGGGAATTTAGACTCCTCCAACTTTTTTAGTTTGACACTTTAGGCGCTAAAGTGTTTGAAAAAAAAAAAAAATTGTCATACATACAAGGTTAAGCAACATTGTGTTGCCTCAAATTATATATTTCTCTAAAGTTAAGAAGCATCAAATTAATTTTCCTCCTTGTCAGCCAATTGTTACCAAATCTGTCCTGACTACACCAAACATAGTGATTTATATAGGTTCAAGCCTCTTCTACTGGCAGCTACAGGTGTGGCCAGCTGGTATTCAAGTTTCCACTATGTTATTTTAAGTGGTTTCCATAGTGCTTAACTCTTTGTTTTAATTTGAAATTACGATACGGCTCTTAAACCGGTGAAACAAAACTAGCCGGTCTTGGAATCTCCGTTCATTCTTTAATACAGGTCAGATGTTTCCTGAGCCTGCCTCCCTGGGAAAGCTGGTTTCCACTTAGAAGAAGCTGTACTTTGATGGATATGCTTGAATGAATAAATGCAGCACTATGCAGTTAATCATTGTAGTGGAGAGTGCAATAGCAGCCGGTATGCTTGGCTGAATTAAAACCATCAAAGAAAACGGATGGCTCGCATGTTCAATGAACTCGACGGGAGGCAAAGAGGGCAACAATTACATTGAGCATATCACTGCTGTCAGATGAGAACCACATATCTTTAGAGAGGTTTTTTCAGGATGGTTACGATGATTTCTTACTTTCTCAATGAAGTCAGTGGAGTTTTTTTTTTTTTTTTATTTGAACAATGGATTTTTAACTGGCTTTATGGGCTCGTCCATCCTGAAAGTCACCAAACACATGAGTTCCCATGTAAACATGCAGCATAAGTAAGAAAGAGAAAATCCCTAAATCTGAAGTTCAGTGATTTTTCCACGATAGCAGCAGTACAACCCCTCAACCACTGAATAAAGGCAGGTCTATGTCTCCTGGCAGGAGGAGATTTTCCCCTCAACATCTCACTCCAGAGTGGGGGACCCTGAAAAACAGTGTCTATGTTTTCCCTGTCAGCACTGTTTGAACATGGACTGCTGTATTTGGCTAGCAAAGCATGCCACTGCCTGCCTGCTGTTTGTCATTTCGGGCAGCAAGACCGCCGTCTCCTCCACCACCTCGAGCGGCCAAGGGACTTTTCAAGGGATCTGGGTCACAGGTTTAAGCTTTGCTGAAGAAGAAGTTCTCTGCACAGGCGCAGTCTGTCTGAATCAGTGTTGGTGAAGTTTTCTTTACTTATAGACAATGCCTTGGCCGGTGATGGTCTAATGAGGTCAAAAAAGTAGTTAATAACTTGGTCTCCAAAAAGTGGATGAGCATGATGCATTAAACCTGCAATAATAGATTTGTTTGGCCACTTGGGGGAAGCACAACAAGCTGTGCATACAACAGTGACGTATTATGACCTCATAAAGATGATGTGGTGAACATGTTGGCAAACAGTATTCACATCCAGCACCAACATTTGCATTCATTTAGAATAGTCGATCAAGTGGTACTTTTAAGTGCAATATGCACTTTCATTGTAGTTCTGTTTTGGGGTCCACCGACTCCTGAGGGAAACATTTTGATCTTTAACTGCTAAATGCTCCACTATGTTCAGCAGCTAGTCGCTAACCTTGTCTTCCCGCTGTGCGGAGCTGCGGCTGCGGCTGGAAATGAGGTTGATGAGAGCGGTTTAACTGAACCAAAACAGTATAAAACTGTTGGGCCTAGAGCTGAGGGGGACTTTAAAGTTGTCCATACAAACTTCCACTTTCATGTTACACATAGTTATAATCCATTGTAAACCTGTAAACCTCCCGTAAACCTGAATGGATTTCATTGGTGACAATTTGTCATGATGGAAAAAAAAAAAATCACATTGTCCAAGAAACATATCCATCCGTGCAGCATAATCCACCTCCCTATTTTCCATACATATACTCAAAATATTCCAAACACGGATATGGTTTGTTTTTTCTCGGTTTGCAACCCATCCATATGATCCATAGGCTCTGGATTGGATACGCAGTTTCATGGTATCACACCAGGGGGTGCAGGCATGAGATATTCTTTTTTTTCTTTATGTCCAAGTGTAAATAAAGGTATAATGAATAAATTAATTAATCATTCAAATTTTTGAGTGTGGATCTACAACGATGAAAGGTTAAATCAATACAGCACGGTTAGAAGGTTGTACCTCTGCTCATAGAACTAGACTTAGGCTACATAGTCTCCTCTGCCCTGTTTACCTGTAGATGCACAGATATGCAGCAAGCTGAAACACACTTACAATAAAGCCGTGAACTCATTGCATAAAAACTAGATTTAAAATAACTGCAATGAATAAGTATCACAGATAATCCTCCAACGAGGGTAATTTGGAGAGTAGATTAAAGATGTCCGTCAATATTTGCTTGGTCACAGATCTGACAAAATGGTGGATATAACAGTGTCAGGTAAACTGCTGAATTAGTGGTTGCTGTCAGCAACAGAAGGGTACCAGGGTTCAATTATGAAGCTCGCGAGAAACTGAGAAGTTGAAGCCTGATAGGTTGAAAAAAAAGAAAAACCCTAAAATCTGTTGTTTCGGAAATGCGAATGAGTCACATCCTTATCTCAGTAGCTACTACTGAAGCGCCCTAAAGCAAGATACTTAACTTTGCGTTTCTGAGCGGCCAGTACGACAAGTTCATGGAGTGCATATGCAGCTCCCGGGTGTGTCTGGAACTGTCTGATTAGAACTCAGGGTGTTGGTGAGGAAACATATTCATGCTCGGCAAACATCGCAGGATAAATAATATCTATGATGCGGCAATGTGTTTCTCATCCGTCAATTTCTTATCATCTCAGCATCTGTAGTGGTCTCATTGTCCTGCCTCCGTCTGCTGCCCTCCAGTAAGAAGCACACTTTCAGTAAAATCACCAGTTTGCAGATAAAGATTGTCAGCGGGTTACACCATCACCTTGGCAATATCGTTTCAAATGTTTGGCTTTGTCAGTGTTTCGTTGTAAATGCTTCTTGTGAAAGCCGCCATTTCATGGGCAGCAAAGATTTCATATTACCACTTTTCCTCACAAGTAAAATAAATAGAGATAACATTTCTATTATGTTTTTTCCCCCTTATCTACTAAATTAAATTACTCAGATCAAAAAGCACCTTTGGCTTCCTTAGCTGATGGACTTGGTGAACGTTAACAGCTGCTTCTGTACAATGACCGAGTAGCTACAGTCTGACCAGCTGGCACAGAGCAAAGCGGCTCCATATGAGGCAGTCTGAATAAAACAAAGCAAAAAAAAATGGAGCAATTGTGACTCAAATGCATACCCTGGAGATTCCCAGAGCAGAAAAAGTTACAGTTTATAAATTTAGAGTTCTAAACAAGGTACTGTGAATGGTCCCAATGCTAACATTGATTCTGGCAGGCAGAGGAAAGACTCTGCCTGTTGCAGTCTAAACATGAGGGGTGGAGTATGTCTGCCTTAAGTCAGAATTACTTGTCAGAGCAAATACATGTCATTCAATGAGGCAGCATCATTTCCTCAACTCCCTTTGTTTTTTTTACTTGGCTGATTGTCCTGATCAACTCTTTTACTGCTCACACGGATATATCGATGCTATGCGTCAAAGCACGTCCACAAAGGAAGGTGTGCTCACTTTCTTTTAGCAGCTCTGAAGGACTTAAGGTTCATGAAACTTAGTCAAAACATAAAAGACATGGCATTTCCATTCAAAAACAGAGAATTGATAAACTAGAGTCACCCTAACCCAACCAATGTATTCCTCAAAAGCTCATTCTGCATAACACATCACATTTTCCATGGTTTTGTATACTTAAATAACCTAAACTACGTTAAGGGGTGCATCCGGATTTGAGTAACACAGTGGTAATTTATGTGCGTTTTGCATTGAAAACTGAGCATGTCAAGGCAAGCTAACGTATGTATCCCCTAAGCCGTGTAGTATGATAGTATGAAAAAATTAGGAGCTCTGAAAGATTGTTTGATCTTCTATATATGCTGGCAAGAATTCTTGTTGCTACAAAACCGATTCCCATCTAAAGCAGAAGCCTCCACTGATAAAACATTTGGATCAACTTGAGGCCGTGAGGTTTTGAAACACTGCCAATATAGCACTGTTTTTATACAGACCTCAGTTGTCCTGTGGGTATTGGTTGTCTTATGGCAACTGGGATTCCAGTTGGACAGAAAATCTTGGCAGTGAGATGAGTTGACCTTGGTTACCGTCTCTGGAGGGCATGTCTGCATAGCTTGGCAGATGTCATCACCTCCTATCAGAGAGGTATTTCAAAGTGTCCTGTAATGACTCTACTCTTCAATTCACCGGGTTTCACGGGCATCACCTTGCAGTTGAATGACAGGGAGCTTGACCCAGAACAAGTGCTGAAGAATCCCACAGCTGTGCCTTTTCTGATAGAATAAGAGTGTCTTCTCTAGAGAAAACGGTTGTCTGTCTGTATAAAATACTGAAAAGTTACCAAGGAACATGTAAGAAATAAATGAGGGAAAAAAAATTCTAATTGATAAGCAAAAAGTTGCTGAGTCACCCTGAATCAACCACTACACAAGTTAATGGAGATCAGACTCTTGTACTAATGAACTAGTGTCTCATTATCCACATTCTGGCCACGTTCTCAAGGAATCATCCCCATTTTGCTCTAAATCAGGTGCTTAGCGAAACATAAATCAATAACCAATCATTATGTCTATATTACGTGCATCTGTGTTCCCTACTTGTGAAGTTTTAACTGGTACTACACCATTAGTGCGTGAATGACACAACCAATAATCAAAACAACTTAATACTAAATAAACAAGGTCATTCATGATCATCCAGATATGCACTGACTCATTCTGAGTCTACATCATGGCAACACATTGTGAAAAGAAGATATTTATTTAATATATTGATTATTGTTACCATGAAATGTCCCAAAGGCATTTCAGTCTGTCCCTTGTCGGACCATATTCCTAAAATAATGTGTCTATGTTGCATTCCTCTGATATTTTAGTCCCAGAATTCCTCACTGCAGACAGCGCAGCCACATTGCTTGATAGCAACAACCAGCCTGCCTCAGAGGTCACAATCTGCAGGCACGGCACTGTGGCAGGGACGAACTCAGCTGCTTTCACACTGCCGCCCTTCCTCTTCATTATGATATGAAGGCTTCCTCGTGTGTGAAACCGAGCCACTGGAATCGCAGCAGAGACATTTCATGGTTATCAAGCACCATCATTAAGCATGCTAATTTTAGAAACCAGCAATGGGAGGTACTGATGCGCGAACAGCCTCATACAGTTTAGAATACACGTTGGACACCTCAGTACAGAAACGACGTGGACCTAGATCTAGTTTCAGCAGTTGAGAGGAGAATAAAATGAAGGTGTGTCTACAGTTACAGCTTTTTACTGACTTCTAAACATTGTTGTGCAAATGAAAGTGTGTGCTGGACTTGCAGAATGTATTAGGGAAGATTAAATGCTTTTTTTGAACAGGCTCACTTAAGCCCAGATAATCAGCTTAATCAATAACACAAGGAATGCCAAAGCATATTTACGGCCAATTCTTGTATTCTGTACTGTTACTGAATGGACTTACAATGTCTTACGTGTTAAGGATTTACAAGGTGGTATAGATGGAGACTTGTTTGTCAGGTGAAGCGTCGGCTTGTCTCGCGCTACATATGTTGCCGAAGATTGCTTCTGACTTCTGTTTTATACCTTATTGAAATTGCACACCCAATGTGTGATTTGATACTTATTACATGACAGGCAGCTATAGAATAAATCGCCAGTGAGTGTCAATAAAGGTAACTTGTAAGCTCACCAGTGCGCTCAGCTTTCCAGACGGTTACCTTTCCGTTACTGTACATTATACCAGTAAGGTCTTGATTGTCCAAGTTTCAAATTTTTTTCAGCGGCTCCTTACATTGGCCACAGCTGATTGCCGTGTTAATGCTTTACAGTATTGCTCTTTGATACATTTTATGCAATGTCACCTCATGTGCTTTAGAGCAGATAACCCCTGGGACATTGCTAGAGCCCCTTTATGCCTAGCTGAACTGATGTACATCTTAACAAAATTGCCTTTTTTCCTCCATGTATTGCTCTTGCGGCATGCGGTGCACCCTGAAGGCGCACTACCACTCAGATATACATTCCTCCAAAGTTTTTATGGAGAGATTTATCTGGCTTTCAGTTCCCATTACCTAAAATACCTACAATTCTAATCCATAAGTCACGCATGCCCCAGGAAATCAAACTACCACTGTGTCTTCCAGAAGAACCAGAAGCTATTAAATGGAGATGTGAAATTTCCCAGCTCTTATGCATTTAGGGGGGGAAATAAAAAACACACCTGTCCCAGTAATCATCAGTGCAGCGCCGTCCCATTCTGGCTGGATTATGTCACCTAGCACATGGTGAGATGTGATATACGACGCAATGCCAGTGGCATACAGAGACAGTAACCCAATCACACATACTATTTTGAGAATGTATGGCTTTTCCCAAAGCACAAATAGGTTTTTCGGTGCAGGCTGGATACGGTCTGCCACAGCGTGCTTACACTGGGATCCCCCTGGGAAGGTATCCATTTCTACGGCCCAAATGGAATGAAAATGCATGTTAGCTATTAGGTCTTACGACCGACTGGAATGATTTCACCAACTGGGTGGGTGCATGCTTGTGTGTAGCTGTGAATTTACCCTTTACTCAAACCAGCCACATATACATGATTGTTCTGCAGTACTGGGAAACGTTTTGTCTTGGAGCTACAGGTTCATACCCTGTCACTTTGGTAGCTTCTTCTTTTGGTGATCTGGAATTTTTACGCTGCAATTCCTTTTTTTTTTTTAATCGGTTGGGGTGTACATAATATCCTGACACTTGGCTTGGCCTTTTTTATTCCATTCGCTGTCATCAGGGCGCTGTTGTGATGGATATGATAAAATGCGCAATCTGTAACTTTGTTGCAGCGCGAGGAGCTGTCCTTATCTTGTACGATGTAAAAAAGAACTTGGCAACACTGGCCGACTTGCTGGAAAAGTGCACTTCATTCATGCAACAGCCCCGTGCTGAAGCACACAGACTCTTCCAGTAAGTCAGTTAGAGATGCCCAGTTATTTTTCACATTTGGTTCTCTTGTTACTTGGGCATCTAGTTGACTGCTGAAGTAGCAACACTGTTCCAGTGTGCACTATGAGTAGCTGATTTGTCTCTGCACGCGTTGCCATGCTAAATGGTTGTAAACGTATCATTCTTGATGATTAAAAGGGAATCTGATTCTGGCTGTGGTTAGGCAGTTGGTGCAGAGGTGTGGAGAGGAAAGGGCTTAATGCCCAGATGTTCAGTACCAGTTGAGGCATACAACATATGACAAATTCAGTCAAGTAGTGAAAAAATATGCAAGTTTATAGATGATCTGGAATTACACACAGGGCGTAGATGATGTAATCAAAGGATCTCAAACAAGCTAAGGACTGGAAGTAATGTGATATATTCCAATTGGTTGATAGTTGGCTGTGCCAAAGTAACATGGAAGCCCAGGATAGTATGTAGTAATCTAGTAGGAAGTATTGGGTATAATGTAATTTACTGCTAGTTAGGTTCCCTTTTTCACTATACTGTTCACAAACAAATAATAGTAAATGGAGAATCTTAATCCTGGAGGGTTTGGCTAGTTGATAGGCATTTCCTACAGCAGACATTTTGACTTGTCATAGCAGGAAGGCACAGGTGTAACTAATAACCTTAATTATGGCTCCGCTCCATTTAGGTGTGCCGGTATGCTGTGCCAGTGGGCCAGAAAGCAAAACAGACAGAGGGCCCTTGAGCTGGCAAATCTAAATTCAGCGCAGTCTTTATTTATGTTATTAGTTAGACCTGTGATCGACAAGTGAAAATGCCCACTGTAACAATGGTCCATTTAGTGTTGGTGGCGACACAAGTGGTGTTACAGCTTGTCAGCTTGTCGTAAGCCTAAAATTACGTTGTGTAAATCAAAGACCTTTAATCTTGAATTCAGGTAAAGATAGCGTTTTTAGTCCGGAATGAGTGTGGAGCAAGGTGACGTACGTAAACCGGGCAGCTCCACATGCAAGACGGTGACGGTCGTTAGACGAAGGAAAACATTATTTACATTTAGTGTAAGTTCATGTATACATTACGCATACAGGTCCTGTCTTATCTGTTCCATCAGCAGTTTGGTGTTTGGTGTTAAATAACATATTGGTGCGTACATATGTGCCATCGAAGAGGGCAGATCGGATTCACAATAAACCCCCATTTTTCACTTTCACTTTCATTTGAAAGTGGTGCTTTTTAAAAATACTATCCAGAGTGGGTAAGCCTAAAAACTGATGGTCTTGCTTTGTAGTGTGCAAGGCCTAAATCGCATGCTGAACGTTTCTGTCTGTACTAATGCATCACGGTACACAGTAAACGACAGCTGCTGACTTTTTGAGAGCCAAAAAAAAAAAAAAAAAAGAATCTGAAAAAGACCTGATAATACCATTCGCAGTGTTTTTACAAACATGCAATGGCATGCAGTAAGTGGTCAGATTAAATGAATAATAAATGGACATATGTAGGTGCTTCTACATAATACCACTTTTAAGCTATATGAAATGGACTGACAAGAATGTTGAACATTTTACTGCCAGTCATTATATCTCTCCAAGACTTTTTTTCACTCCCACAGGGAAGATTGTGTGATAATAGCTTGAAGGACGCCTTCTGAATTAGTAATGCTGAGAAACGGAGAGACTATGTAAAAAGGGCATGGCGGGTTACCAACCAGTTCGTAGGAAAGGTGTTAACCCCCCCCCCCCTTCCTCCTCCTTCTCCTTTTCCCTCCACATTTTACATCTGTTCAGCAGCCTCTAATTAGGGCTTTTACAGACGACAGCATTAAAGAAGTCCGGAACCACGCCAACTAATGAGATGCCATTGACAGGGCAGATCTTTCATGCACAACAACGTTTGTCAAAATCTATCTTTCATTTTCTGCCTTGACAGCCAAGTTTGTTCAACACTTTGTCTCCCTTCACACCTGTTGACAGGCCTAGGCTAAGATTTAAAGTGGATCAGTGCGTCGGCTTGTTTTTGGCATAGTTTGCGGCATCGGATGCTCGTGGTGATGGATTTTCTCAGGCAGATAACTGACATGTTTGCATGCATGCGGCGGACATGAGACATTTTTCACCACTCTCTTGCTGCCAATATTTCTATTATGTTGAACACAGATAGTTCAGCACTCTGCTCTTGAAAAGGTTTTTTTTTTCTTTCTTTTTTTTACAGATACAGACGAGAACAGTGCAGTTGAAGTCCACAATCAGTTCCTTAGCTACATATCATGATTTTTTTTTTTTTTTTTTTTAATGCTATTAAATTTCAAAGAGAGCATTGGAGCATATTAGGAAAGACCAAAACACAAGCATTTTGCAACCGAGTGTACTTTCCGAAAGTACAGATTATAATAATGAGACCATTCTCCAATTTCAATTCACAATAACACGGTCTTTCATCATTAAAACATGGTCATTAAAAATGTAGATAACTACCATTTTAACATGCCCCTCAAAAATGATTGATAGTTAAAAGAATCAAACATATGATGGTACATCAAAGACCATCATGAGAAAGTAATTTATTTAATTTATTTGATGATAATCGATCAGCTCTCAACAGGTTACAAAATATTGTACTGAGAATCATATCATGGATTGTTATAACCTTGAGTAGTATGCACTAACAAAGAGGTATTACAGATCAGCATAAACAGTTGGTTACTCCTGACATTACATTACATTTCATTACTCAGAGGTGCCTTCCAACAACTACAACGGACGGTAAACTAGTTCGCACTCAGAGTGAAGCGCAGCAAGCTGTGAACACAAAATTGACATATGATCACCTTAAGTATTTGATATTGAATTGTTAGCAAATGCTTGCTTATTTACACATCCAGCAAATACGCAGCAACATTATCATTTATTTTAAATTGTGTTTTTGGATAACTAGCAAACCTAAGTCCAATATTCATTCTCCTTGTAGCACTGTTTTGGTTTCTATCACCTCATGAGGGAAATATCTGGCTTTTTAGTGCCTCAACACTCCTCTTTGCTCACCAGCTAGTTGCTGACTTTGTCTGTCTGCCTTTTGGTGCTGGGCACGTAGTGTATTAGAGCTAGTATTAGAAAACAGCTGCTGATGTTGAGGAGAGAGCTAAGACCAAAGAGGTAAGCCGAAAGATGCTTAAATGCTCTGTAGAGCTGAGCAGAACTGCCTTTTAATTCTCCTAGTTACAAGGGACACCTTTCACATTACGTATAATCATTTGATCCAGTTTTGATGACAAAATATTGTAATAAAAATAAATAAATTGATTTGAGCAGCTTTCGGGTATAACACTGAAAATATTAATTTACAATATATGATGGATAAATAAACATTTAGTCTTGATGGTCTATAATATATAGAGCAACTTTTTCCTGATGATTCACCCAAGAGTGGGCTAATCAGTAATACATCTGTGATTTCTTAGAAACTAACTCTGCAGTTAGTCTTATATACGTGCTGGTTGCAGGTTGCTGTTTAGGCCACAACCAGGGAAGCTTAGTTCAGGAATTGACTTGTGTAGTTTTAGTAAAAAGCATTTACCCAGATGCTCAAACCCACTTTCTAAAACTACTGGAGAGAAAGGTATCTGTTTTTTAACCATTTATCTCAGGAGGTAATTACATGGCTATTGTTCCCTAAGTGCAGCTTCATGAACATTCATTGTTTCCAAAGATAAAATAAGGCTTTTAGTGGCTGGCTGTGTACTTCCATTTCTTTTCTTTTTTTTTATGTTTCTGTGATAAAGGATTGCATCCTTTGCAGGTTTATGTTTAGAAGTAAATGGAACTGAAAGCTGTTTTTCTGAGCAGTCAGAGAGCATCAGAGAGGAGCGCTGGGAGGCCTTCTGTCAAACGGCGGACAGTCGGAGGCTTAATGACCTGTGTCGACAATAAAAAATAAATAAATGAATGAAGCAAACTGGGTGTTAAGTGCTTAGCACCTCCGTTTATTTGTCATTTCTAACAACATTTCCCAAACAAGCACATAAACATGAGACCCACTGAGTCTGGTGACATCACAGCAATCCTCACAAGATCTTAGTCATGGTGAAATGTGCATGTGGTTAGATGCAAAGGTCAAGCAAGGGTTACTGGTAAATAAATAGGGTAATAAAGCTCACCCTGTTAATGGTTTGATAAACTGAATTACATTTAGAGAGCAACTGATTAACTAACATACCACTGAGTTTACTGGATGTGAGTAAATCATAATCGCATTCCACCTTTCAATTACAGCTGCAGGTTTTACTCGCTTAATTTACTTGCTGGATGTGTATTCATGAAGCTGGCTTGATTCGTATGAGAACCGCTCTGGTTTGCCTTGACGATCTGCCCGCAATTAGCCCACAAAAACAGACAACGATTGGGTCCGAGGTCCAGCTAAGGTGAGATATGATATCCACAGCCTCATCTAGCGTTCAACAGAGTGAATCACGTAAAATTCCACCTTGTATTTGGCAAAACTGTGGTGAGTAACCTTCATTTGCCATTTTGTTTCACTTCAGTCGTTCAGCCTGAGCCTTGTGCCCATGTTAGCCGATTTCTTGTCGGCAATGGGGGTTATTCAGTGTTGTTGTTGGGTTCAACATAATTTAAGTTGAAACAAAAGTTAAACTTTTTCACAATAATAAAAAAAATGCTTCTGTATGTGAACACACAACAACTTCCACAGCTGTGATGATCTTAACCCAGCTTGTAATTTTTTCTGTCGATATTTTTCATGACTGTAGCTAGGTAGCTTACTAGCCATGTAAGAAGATGACATCCCCACGGTTAATCCCACCTAAGCTCTGATTGGTCAGTTGTTCTTCTCACTGATTGGTCGGTTGTTTTGGGGGAAACAGCTATCGACACCAGACCTATATAAATTGCAGATTTGAAAACAAATGTGAAATGCGGACAGCACTTTAGAGTTTTGGACCCAGGAATTCTGTTTCAGTATTCAGCATTTCATACTGCTGAGATTCTGCTGTAATATTTTTATAACCTCATACCGCTCACATTTGATTACACAACTAAGACCGGTAAGAGAGACACAGGGAGCGAGTCAGATGAGGCAATTCGTCAAAAGATTTTTGAGATTTTCGAGATTTGCTGTAGACCGCTTACTCTACACCCTTTTGTATTTCTGACATAATGGCTGAAATACAAATCCGTTGGAAACTTGTGGATAAATGGATCCATAGGGAACTGGTTTGTGAGCAACATTGAGTTGGTAAATTATTATTTTCCCCTCTTATGGGAACCTGCAGCTGTCTATAACCAGCAGACACTAACTCCCTGCCGTTGCCTAAAATTGATGTTTCCCCTCAAAAACATAAATCTTCCAATTTTCTAATCCTCATGTTGCTACTCGTGTCAACTCTGAAGATCCAGGTACAAACTTGCTTGGTTTAGCAAAGGCAGCCCTTTGGCAAGTTGTGATGTTGTCGTGTATACACAGATATAGCTCCCTGGGGTTTGGAGGACATGCATAGTGGACTGGGTGGTTGGTTGTTGGTAGCTGAATTATTTGGGAAGCAAGGTTTTGACCACGGGGCCATCAGTTTAAATCCTGTGAGAATTTCAGCACATTGATTTAAAGAAACCATGGCTGCAATGGGTAGTAAAAGGCCTGTATCTATGTTAGCGAGAGTAGGATGTTACAGGAAAAGAGCGGTTGTGCTCAGCAAACTCTCCCTTGGTAAATATACTTTCATGACTGTGGGTTCTGCACTGCAGCTCCTCTGCTCTAGACAGCTGGGCCAAGAGGTTACGAAGGCTTGGTGGGGTGGCAGTAATTAGAGATCCAGGGCAACCCACTTAAAGAAATCAATCTGTATCTGGAAACAGAGCCAGCCAGAGACCAGAGACCAGTTTTATTCTTAAACTACCACAATTAAAATGTTCTTTTACTTGTCTCTTTATCTTTAGCTTTGTATTAATCATTCAATTTGCCACAGCTGAAAATCTCAGCACACCTTTGAAGGCTTTACTCAGATTTGCTTGCACTGCTCCAAGCTTCTTAAAGGGTTGTTCAGAGGTTATGTTTGTTATGTAAATTATATAATTTTTCGGAATTCTTGACAGCTGTTGTGTTTAGATGGCTATTACTTAGTGGCTGCAATGCTCTACGTTTTGAAGAGCCAGGGAATTTAGTAGTGAGCGCTGGGAGGTCTATGTTACTTGGATTTTAATGATGCAAGATAAGATTAAAGTAATGGGACAAGGGGAGGAAGATGTGTGAAGATAAACTCACTCAGTGTGTGAATCTGGCCGTTATCCCAGTTGCAACCTAAGCTTTACTGAGATTCCAGCGCAGATATGTCCAGTCCCAGTCCAGTTTAGAAATCATTACTTGAAAACATTATTGACCTCTTCCAAACTGTTCATTGCAGATTTGTGTGTGTTTCTGTCTTGGATCAGCTATCAGTCCTTTCAGCCACGTTCATTACAAAACCTGCATCTTTGATCAGTCTTAAACGCAGTGTCTGAATCTGGTATGGCACAGCTGTCTTCCAATCTGGCTCATCACAGATCAAACTGTAATTTTCTCCAAACATCCAGCTGTCCGCTTTACAGATGTGACTACAAAGCAGCCCGGAGCTGCCGTCCACAGCTGTGGAGAGAAGTTTAAAAAAGAGGTGGTTCATCTGTCAGCGCCTGGTTTCCAGCCAGAAGGGGAGGTTAGAGTCCTCTCCCAGTGTTTGTGAGATACATTTTGCAGCCTTTTTACTTTCTTTTTTTGGCTAAACTATCAGTCCATCCACTTCACAATGATTAACTTTGATATTGATTCTGAGTTTGACAGCTGACAAGGAAACTGAGGTTGATATGGGGCACCCTCCATTACTGAAGGCACAGGGCTTGATTGTAAGTTGAAGAGAGAGACAGAGAGACTTACAGGTCTATACACAGTTGTAACTTGTTGTGTGGCCTTACAGTCAAACAAAAACTAAATATATATTTGTGAACACAAGGTTCTTGCTCTTTACTGAAGACCTTGGCAAGTGTTCTGGTTCTTGGATACTGCCAAGCACTCAGCTTGGTTATTGCTTTCCCAGAGGTTTGTCAATGAAGGTCAGCGGTACTGGGATGTCTTTGAACTTGAAATTTTCAATTGGTACCACACTTGTCTCTACCTTATGGTGGCCATCAGTCTTGTGCCACCTTTCCAGCTGGTTTTTTTTGTTTGTTTTTTTATTCCCCACATATCGGTGTCAGTGCTACCAGACGTTTGGCCTATAAAGTAGGAAACATTGAGTAACAAGCCTGGCATTTATTAAAATAAGTAATCATCTTAAGAGATTATCACTTTAGATAAAAGAGACCTACACTACACTTGCTTGTAATTGCTGGTGCAGTTTATTTCATGAATGAAAAAGAGTATAACTGAGACTGGATGGGCTTATTTTGCACATTTCTGACTGATTTTGGTGCTGATATCATGTCTAAATCCAGGCTCAGGGGCTCAGGCACGGCATTCCAGTAGGTCAACACAAATGGACGGCTGTAGTGAAAAGACTGACACTCAATCTTCCTTTTTCTGGATGCTAAACACAAGTGTGGGCACTAATTAGAGGCTCTAAGAAATCATTCAGGGGCGGGGAGCCGTCGTAACCTGAGGAGAGGCCGTTGTGTGGCGACGAGTTTCACTGGGCTGGACGGGGCCAAAGCCTGAGGGGTTGAAAGAATTCAGTTTGGCTTTGGTGTGTCTGCTTTTCACACAACTTCACATGTGCTATCACATCACTGTGCATTTACTATCAATAACAACCTGCAGCTGTGGGCTTTACAAAACCTTATCACCATTTGTAATCATTTCTCAGATAAAACTTACATTAAGGACACATTTCATAACAGTTAAGGAAGTTAAATCTTTCCTGGTTTTGACGGCTTCTTATGTTGGTCAACACAGGGTATTTTTATGCTAGAAACAACTGGAAGTTTGTTTGTTTTTTATTCTAATTATTTTCTAGTAACCTTGAGCTACGTTTAAGGCTCCTTATGTTTGGTCTTTACTATAGTTTCCCCCATAAATATTACATAAATATATGCAAGATTTTTTTTTTAAATGAGGTGAGATTAGTTTCCATTGATTTTCACCTGGATTTCACCTGGTCCTACACATCCAAACGTTGATGTGTTTCCTGCTGCAGGAACACTGGAAATTTGTCCCAAGATCACACTATATTCTGTTATGATACAGTTTACAATGTTTTGTAATCATCATTGTAAACGTTTTTAGCAGTTAATATACATGTGTAATCTGTTTATTTTACCATTCTGTAATAACAGAAAAAGGTTAATAAACGAGGCGTGTGCCGATGGTCAGCAAGCAAACTGCAAGTTTTTTGTTTGTTTTCCAAAATGTTCCTGGAGCTGTTGTATATACAATGAAATACATACGTTTGAGATGCCTTTTTATAATTCCCCTTTACTACTCTGTTTTAGGCAGATGTAAACATATAAACGTACACCCATTATGGACCGCCTACGGAAAAGCTGTAGATAGAATATGACAGCGTATACAAACACATGCATGCGGACACAAACACGAAGTAGTGGTATCGGGTTTGGCCATCTGATATGATCCGCAGATGTTTTGTTTTGCCTCTGCAGCAGGTGTCAACAGATGTCCCTCCTTCCTACTTGGCCAGGTTGACCTCATGGACCACCCTTCAGTCGGGCGACCTCTGGGTGCAGGCACCCCTCTTGGAAATGATTTGCCCTGATGATGTGTTCCTGAGCAGTTCATTCCCACCCTGCCCCCTCAAGGGTCACTGGTCTGGCCTCCCAGTAGATAGGGCAGCATGAAAATCGAGCATTTCATTGCCGGCATCAATAAACTATCACATTATTATGTTGCGACACAGCAAAACCAAAGTGTTCAGTCCTTTTAGTGCTGGGATTGATTACAATTCCTGTGCACTTTGACCTCTTCACTTCAAAAGCTTTCATGGGTCATAATTGTCCACCTGTCCACCATAAAAGAAGTGTAAGTGTAAGAGATCTGAGAAGCAAAGTAGATAGGCTTTGTGAATCTTTTTGCATTTTTTGGCTCTTTCTGTCAGCTTCAAAGCACAGAGATGAAACAGCTTGTCTGACAGCTATGCTTACAGTCGTGGGTGACAGTACAGTAAGTGCCAGTGAGCCCCCTAGAGGATTGGGGCTCAACTGCATTTGCACTCTCTCCATGTCTAGCTGTGCTTCTCCAGCCTTTTTTTTTTTTTTTTTTTTTTGGCATAATTTCAAACACCGGAATATGATTTAAAAACAGATGTACTGACTAAAAATGCCTAAAGAAAAGAATGCTGAGTATAAATCACGGATATTTAGTTTCCAGCCATAGATGCCGCACTGTGAGTTGGCTGATGACAGCGATGGGGCTTCTCTCCAACCTGGTCAATCATGACTCTTAATTATACATCACCACCATTACCATCATCATTCATATTATTTGTGGAAAACCAAAAGTGTACGAGGCACTTTTCAAGTGTGACTTGTGGGTGGAGGTGTGTTGTTTTTGCTCCAGAGCCCTTCAGCGGGTCATAGAGTATTGGCAGGTTTCGATGGACACGGTGATCAATATTATCTTTGACATTTCTGCCATGAGATGGTGTCTAATCTCTGGGTCTGTCATGTGTGGAGATAAGAAAAGGATTTGCAGCTTTGCTCATGCTGTCAGTGAACTGTACTGGATTTTAAGAATCTTCAAATATAGAGAGTAGAAAACTAATATTTTGATCTTTATGATTGTTATAATCAAAATGCACACAATGTGCACAAATATTGTGTAATGTGTACAAAAATGTATAAACTGTCGAACACAGTTCATGCAAATGGTAAAGATATTGGTAAAGATGGCTCACATTGGATCACACTAAATACCTGCATTGGATAAATGATCCTTTACAGAGACTTAACAGGGAGGGGAATGGATATGTCAAAATATTTTAATATACTTTATGTACTTCAGTATACACGCATTCAACAATCATTCGGTCGGTAAGAAGTGTGTAATTTGGTGAGTCAGATATATTATCAAATCTTTCTTCTATCTTTCTTCCTTTATTTCTTTCAGCCACCTCAGCAGGGAATTTGGGTTTCAAACCTGTTATGCTTCCTCTTCAGCCCAACACACAGAAGCATATGCCTGGCAGATTAAATCACTGCAGTAGGGTCCCACGCAGCCAAATTATTTTTTAATGGTATGAAAGGTTCCCATGGCGTGTTTCAGCCCTCTCCTTGCCCGACTGACTGTAAACCCAAGAGCAATAAATATCCCAGGCAGGGTCGGGAATTTACTGCACCTGTAGTACCCACTGCACCGTCTTAATAAGCAGCAGATGTTGGAGTGATTGCGTCGAACCTGAAACGCATGCACGGAAAAAAGGGAATTCTTTGTGAGCTACAGTTTCATCACCTGGCCAAAGCTGCTCCAACTCCGTTGCTCGGGGGCTCGCATTCATTTTGATCAGCGGGCAACAGTGCTGAAATTAAAAACAATTTGGATTAAGTGTCACTGTGACTCGGCTGTCGATTACTGGACAGGGAAATAGCTGTCATGAATGGTTATCCGTGATGCATGAGGCTGCTGGGAGAGCACGGTGTAGTACGGCACCGATCTTTAGCCCATAATGTGTGAAAATAATAATTTGAACAACTTGCTGAGCAAATGCAGCCATGTGGCGGTGTAATCCATACCACTTTGATTTCATTTGGGGATTCATATATTTCTTGTTTCAAGTTGTAGTCAGAACCAATAGAAAGGAAATATAATGGCCAATAGTAGTGCGGCCTAAATGTTCCTTGTTCTCCAAAAGAATGCCAAAGTTATGTCTGCTGTATCATGCAGTACGACCACCAGCCAAACTTCAAAGCTAACACACATGTAGTGAGACACTGTGATGATATCATGTCAAGAAAGATGATTTTACTGACCCTAGCAGGAGCCAGAGTGGATGGTTTTCATTCCTCCCATTGCTTTTATATGAGAAACATGCAGCAGTCTTGACAAAGGGGCTGCTCTCATTAGTTAATCTTTGCTTGAAGGCATCTAACATGTATTAATGCATCTGGGTATGCATGCGAATAAATCTGTTTGTGTTTGTGTATATACCTGTGTGTGTGTGTGTGTGTGTGTGTGTGTGTGTGTGTGTGTGTGTGTGTGTATGAGGGGCTGGAGGTTTGGTTCTGTGAACATTTGCTAATGTACTGTATCCGCTGTACTGTATCATCGCTGTGCTGTCTTCTGTGTATGTATATAACTCATTTGATACTGTTATAATTGTTGTTATTATCACCACTAGCAGTAACAGTAGTAGTAATATAGATGTTCAATGCTATTGTGCACTAAGGTAACAGTGCGCACATGTCCATGTTCCTTTTGCATGCGCACTCCAGTTTTGTTTTGGCAGGGGAAAGGTTAATGTTTAACAGCATGAAAGGTTCACCGACTAATGTGTGAACAAAGCACAATAGCTGCACTGTATAGGCTCCTATTTATTCAGAGTCACTTCCTCCCTTAATAGCCGGCTCTACTTTCCTTACACAGGAAAAAAGTAGGTCAAGGAAAAGTCATGTTTGAGGTAATTCACTCTAGGGGACCGCTTCTATGATCATTAGATGACACGGGTTAACCCCGAGAGTGAGGTCATTTTCAAGTCAAAGTTACACCCAGAATCCGGCCCGGCTGGTAGAGTGCCGGCGCGTTTCACAGCGAGCGGAGGGCAAATGAGAGAGGGAGGATATCAATGGGAGGATTGAAAAGAGAGACGCTTGAAAAGACAGTATTGTTAATGAAAAAGATAAAGAAAAGCTTCAGTAGAAAAGGAAGGAGGTTGTTTTTCTGACCTTGTGGATTCTGCTTTAATCAAATATTGGTTTTCAGCTGATGTACTCTGACAGAGCTCACTCGTAAGGAGTTTCTGCTTTGATGCAAGTGAACAAAAGATCCACAGTGTAGAGTCTTTGATAGCTCTTTCGTGATACTTCATTCTTGAGCTTCAGGCACAAAGACCTGAACTGATTAGGAATGCAAACACATTGTTCCCCCACCCACTGAAATTATATGTGATATGTGTGTTAGGATTAAGCAGGATATTTGGAGACTTTTTGCATTAAGTATGATTTCATCCATGCAGACCTCCGGACTACGTCTTCATCAGGACCTAATGTTATTATTCCGGCGTTTCATTCTTCTTTTTTCCCTTTTCCCCTGCAATATCAAGCTCAGATTTTTCTTCCAGATTCTCCCCGTATTTACAGTCATAATAAAGAGGCATTTCTGTCGATATTTAGCAGATTTTTCCCAAGGAATTGTGTACAGAGAGCGCCATAAAAAGCAGACATCTATTTATAATTGTGCAGGTAGACTTTTGTCGTCCACTTCTATTAATACCATATGTACACCCACTATCACACATGCAATACAATACATCTTAAGCCATATATTGAAGAATCACATTTTTTCCACATTATTTATTATGTAATCCACGAGAGCCTGTATGGTAGAGCTCACACTAATGGGGATGTAATTAAAAACATGTCATTTTGATGTAGGGCCAAGCTTTAATAGCATGAAAGCTATCGGCTTCTTTCCTCCTGAGCCAGCAAATGGATATAAAAACAGTCAATCAAACCTTGTGTGTTGCAGCCATTTGCACCACAGATTAAAAGCGCAATCAGCCGGGTTTTTTTTAGTAATTAATGCAAACACATCAAAGAAATATTGACTCCAGGAACAAAACGTTTGGTAGACTTCTTTGAATAATATCATTCTGTTATAAAACCCCTGAGAAAGGTGTATTCCTCAACTACAAAATATAGTTTAAAGGATCTTTTTTAGTACAACGCTTGATAGAAGGTCTATTTTCCTCTCCGCAGGGAGTGCATGTATGATTTTGCAAAAAGTGTGATTTGCCAGGAGAAACTGGCCCACATTTTGTAAGACAGTTTGTACTTGAGGCCAACTCTTCACATAGTTATGAAAGAGCTTGTTCATTGAGAAGTCATGCCTGGGCTTTGTTTTTCTTTGCATCTGGCACACTGTCATTCAGTCTGTTCCCACCTGGCTCGCCACCAAACCCAAATGAAAACATCAAAGTGAACCTGCAATATGAAGGTTTTTTTTTTTTTTTTTTTTCAAAAAGTGTCGGTGATGTTTTATCTACCCACTCTACTGATAGACAGCATCAGTCAGGATGCCAGGAGCGAAAGTCCGGATCACATCAAGTTACGTGTCGACAAAATGCTGGTTTTTACTGAATCAGCAAAGGGTTGGATGCCATCCTGTTAACAATGAGAAACTGAAAGAAAAGGAAAACCAAAAAGAAAATGCACTGCCGTTTTCAGTTTTTGGTATAAGCTGGTATTACTGTATGTAATATTATTGCACTCTGACAAGCAAATGTTAACAAATGTTAAATAGACAACAATTGACTCTTTTTGAAAAAAGTTGTGTGCATTGGTTTCAAATTGACCATTTGCTAAAACCCTCCCCCAACAGTGATTGTCCTGTCAAAGGGTAGCAGTCCTAACCAGGCACAGCAGGCCTCTCATTGAATTTCTCAACGTGTTGAAGTGATGTGCAAGGGGCTGTAGAGAGAGTGATATCTTACATGTAAAGGGTTTGGAGGGCTGTGTAGTTTTTAGTTCACTTTTTCAAAACCCGAAAATATGGCTCTGGTGACTCTATCATTTTTTTACATTCACCAAACACACAGGATTAGTCCTCATCCTAGAAGTCTTTTTTCCTGTAATTTTAAAATAAAACATAACTTTTTGAACAATAACAAAGGTTATGTTTGAATGAAATCTGAGCGAATCTGGTCGTGCATTTTTTCCTTATCCTACTTTTAACGCTAAGACTAACCAGGTCTACGCTGCAATCCCGGTACAATGCTGTTACTTTATTTTCCCCGCCTTCTATCAACTGATAAGGATGCTAACTGTTTGCCTGAGACATGCTGCTTTGGCATCAGTCATTTAGCACGAAATCATTAATGTAGCTGTCAAGTTTATATTATTTAAGACCCCCTCTTCCAGGTTTCTTGTTTTAAGACAAGTCAGCTGGAAACATTTACTAACTAGCCGATGGAGATAACATTAACTAAACTAGCTAGCTAGCTGATCAAACTGGCCAGCGACAGTTGACATTTCAGCCTGCTTTTGTCTACCTCTGTCTGAAATCAGAATTTCGAGTGGTAAATCTGCCACAGCTGTGGTTGTAAAACGCGTGGGCCATGTGAGAACAGAGAACAGAAGGCTTGACAGGCTAAGCAATAGAGGGGTGAACTGTCAATCCTCTCCAACTAGTCTGTGACTTTAAGTTATCAGAATTTGCACTGCTAGTGAAAAAAAGACAGTGCCCAGCTGAAGCTGTTTTGACTCACTTATTTTCAGCGACCACTCCTTCAGACGGGTTTGTTGTCCTTGGAACCATGGGAAACTCAGAGTTCCCGTAGAACTGCTATTTGACATTAAACAGGGTGAGCACTTGGCACAGATTTAACCTGTCTGTGTTTTTGTTTCTATTGCAAGCAAATAACCTCAGAATGAATCACACCGCTGGATATGAATCACATCCTTTAAATCAAATTTGTCAAAATGTGTTTCAAATATAAATTTGTCTGCATAAGTTGCACCAGGGAAGTGGTTGCTCATCCATTTAATGCAGTAACAAACTTCCAGCAGCACTCTCCTTCTCCTGAGCACATTAAACCCCTGCTGCTGGGTTCTCTGACAGCTAGACGTATCGGATTGGTTTATGAATACTGAATAATCATCAGTGGTACAAAAATAAATACCGCTCCGACAAATTGATGGCAGGCTGGAGACAGAATAAATTTATCAGTTTAATCTCTGGGAGTCATCAAAATTTCAACACAGCATGCTAATACTAATAATAGTAAATTGATCCAGTTTTAATATTAGCATATTGTTGTGCTGACAGTTTTTGTGATGCAAAACAAACAAACTGTCACCTCAACTCTTAGCCTCTGTACTGCATTTCAATTAATTTCATTCTGCTTTGCTTAATAGTCCTAGAGACAAACCAGAAAGGCATTTTGCTGTGTTAAAAGTAGCTACAGATATAAAATATTTTGTGAAATATCCTTATTTTGTCATATAAAGAGTCACATGAGAAGATCTATACTAATTTCAGCTTCAGTACAAAGCTTCTTGGCTGGCTTAGCCTAAATTCTCTTAGCCTAGCTTAGCTCAAAAATAGGCGGTGGGGAAAAAGAGCTAAAGTAGCTTCACCGAAAGTACATTCCACCATCTTGAAAGCTGTCTTAAACACTGTATGTGCATTTCACATGTAAAACTAGATAACCAGACATCGTAAGGTGCAGTTATCTTACACATTGAAGCTATTTCTTCACCCAGAGAAGGTTCTGCACTTTCTCTGAATTCGATCGTTTTCGCTCACTTTGATAACTCTGGAAAACACCAAGCTGGTACTAGCATGTGAGCTAACAAGAAACAAATGTAAATGATTTGCTGAAAGGCATAATGTTTTCACATATCACTAAGACTAGCTATTTCCTTCTACATCATGTACTTTCGCTAAGCTAGGCTTGACAAAAATGAGTATTTGTATTATACTATATTTTAGGTAAAAACTAGCATTTCAGACTGCGTTGCAATGGTGATGAATAAAGCGATTATATATTGATGCTTAATGTAGTCTCAGTATGCTACTTTGTATCAATTCAATTGCTTAAAACATGAAAATAGTATAAATCTGTCTTCTGGCGTACTTACATTTGATCCATTACTGTACCGTAAACGGTCCTGTAATCAGAAGGACTTCAGGCTGTTGTTATTGCAATGGTCGTGAAGCTCAGGTGGTGGTAGCCTGGCAGTTCTTCCCCTGAAGGTGACAGGGCGTGATGGAGCCCTGAGGGACTGAGTGACAAGCTTCATCGTTGTGATTAAAACCCGGCAGTCAATGGTCCCAAAGGGCATTAATGGCTTAATGAGAGGAGCTTGGTGAAACCGATCAGGCCATGTTCCCTTTGAGCTAATGTTTTAGATTCATGGAGTCGTGATAACAACACACAGTTAAACACAAGACCATATACATGCAGATAAAATGGCACCATACAAGTTTATGATTGTATACCAGTGACTCAGCTTCAGGTCCAGACTGCCTTTCATGGGGCACCATGGGGTCAAATGGAAAGAAAATGCAAAGAATCCCTGTCCCATGTCTCGCAAGCAATTTTTTAAATCCTGGAATCAATTAATATAACAAATAATATATCAATAAATGTAAGTGTTCTTTAATTGCTTTTAATTTATCTGAGATCTTTTAAAATTAGGTTGTAGCTAATCAACGGGTAAACAGCCTCAGAAAGCTTTTTGATATGGCTGCATGTTTTTATGTAACTGTGTACAGTATGTTGCATAAATATGTAGCCTAAAGGTCATTCAAAGATTTGCCAGAAGGAATCATCACCTTTTTAACTGACCACCATGTGTTAGGTTGGTTATGGTCTAAATTATAAGCTTAGTGTGCAGCTTGTCTCAAGCAAGTCATCTTTAGTCAAATTTCGATTATTGATTACTCCTGTGCTATTTGAATATATTCGTACCGATCACTTTAATTACATGCTTTATTCGTTGTGTTTGGCTTCTGTTTTAGGAGTGCAAGATTCCCATCAGGAGAAGATTATAACAGTGTCCGGAGAGGGAATGGTCCACAGCCCAGACTTCCCAAACACTTATCCCAGGAATACTGCGTTGACCTGGAGACTAGTGGCACCCAGCAACATGAGGATCCAGCTCAGCTTTGATGAGAGGTTTGGTCTGGAGGACCCTGAAGATGGCATATGCAAGTAAGAGCATTGCTAATACATTGACACTAGTATCTCTGTATAAATACAGGTAGATCAAAATACATTTTTTTCTTTTCTGCCTCATGAAGAAAGATCACACTTGATTTGTGGGGCAATGGTCAAATGGTTGGTGATCTTATCGGCTGTTCTATGCTGACAGACTACATGAACATACATTAATGAATGAAGAATAACCTACGCCAGCAGTCAGAAGCAGTAATGTGCGCAGTCTTTCATTAAGAGTTTCCTCCGCTTGCTTGGCAAGCTCTCATCAGATGTGATCTACCCCAGCTGGTATGCCAGATACGTGTTGGTCTGAGATAAAGATGTGTCCTTCCTGTGTTGTAGCCCCTCTTTAAAGATTTAGAGTCAGAGTGTGGCCATTTGTGAAATTGCCTTAGGTCTGCTGTGGCAGCTCGTGAATATTGAAAACCCAGCAGCAGAGTGATTTGTTTTGCCCAAGACACCATCATGACGTAGTTCAGACCGGCATATTTTACTTGATTCAGTCGATATTTTTAGCTGCTCACGTGATTGTTCGAAAGACACGTGCTTCACCCTCTGACTGGCAACACATAAACACAAACACGCACATATACATACACTACATCATCTACTTTGCTGAGGAGTTCACTCTCAATTACTGCCTGGGTTCGCCTCTGTTTCTATTGAATTTAAATAGGGATTCCAAGCCCCAACAATCGATTCACTCTCGGTGCATTATGCTCACTGCCCTGCTGTCAGTATATCACAACTGACTGGTTAGCATGGAGGAGCCCAATCAGGGGAAGGTGGAGAGGCGCTGGGGGAGGGTGACCTCACTCGTCATTCCTTGAGAGCCCCCTAATGGATGGCAAGGTGAATAACAGCCATAGCAGTGTTCTACAGAGCTACCGAGGATTAGATGATGGACCTGGCAGCACTGGAAGAACATGTATCTTTTAACTGAATCTAGGAAATTAAAGGAATATGTGGTCATGAATCAGTATGCCTCTGTTCGAGTGTCAGTTCCTGTGCATTCAATTACATTGATCAGTGAAGTTTTTGCGATTCTGACTGAGTCTGGTCTGTAAGAGGTGGGTCGCAGCTGATTCAACTCTCTAAAGTGCTGTATCGTGCTGCCATCCAGGATTCATGCCTCGGTTCCACATTACACCTTCCATATCGTGGCTTTCTTGGTCGTTGTCAGTCAAACTAAAAATCAGAATGTGAGTGCAGGTAATCGGAGCCCTCCATCACACGTCTGAGGTGGGCCGCGTTGCCGTTGTCGAATGAGGTTATTGTTGCTGTCAAAAACCCGTGAGGGAAAGTTCCGCAGTGGGGCAGGGTGCAGATTGACAGCTTTTGCACCATCCTGCCTTCACAAGACTGCACTAGTCAGCGTCCTCAGGGAGAGGGGTGAGAGACAATAACAACATCCTTTTCCAGGGTCATGCAGGTCATCGCCGTGTCTACCGCTCCAGTTCTCGCATTTTTCACTCTCCTCGCCGCCCCCTCCAACCGGGGGCCCAACAGGTTTTGGTCAGATCTCAAGATACACACTCTTGGCAGGGTTGGCAGACAAATGAGTGCAGCATGCAGTCACTAGCAGAAACAGATGCACATTCACAAGTTTATCTGCTTGTGTTTTTTTTTCTCACTCAAACACGCACTCACTTTCTCCCTGTCCCACATACACACACTCACATACGTAAACCTTTGGCCTAGTCTGCATATCTACTTTGTCTTTCATGAGTGTTTAAACATTTATTCACAATATTTCCGGGTAGACCTTCATAGCAGTGGTGTTACAGCATTAGACATTCGTACACAATGTTAGTGAAGCCCTCCTCTTACGCTTGTGTCACTGCAATGTGTGATGCAAATAAACACGACGGTAATCTCCTGTCCAGTGATTCACAGAAAGGGCCGGTGATAAAACAAACAACAGTGGGAGATGTGTTCGGCTCCGGTAGCAAGCCTGGAGCGAGAAGTCTCTGCTAAGATGAGAGGGAGGCTGCGTAGCTGAGATGCTCATCTGCTATTCTGTTTGTCTGTGGCACGATGAAAAGCATTCTTACCAAATCCACTGGAGGAGAGGCATATTGGAGAGGGATTGGTCTTGCTGCTGTTGGCATGGCAGCAGAGTCGTGCTTGACGGCTCACAGATAGGACTGTTCTCAGAAAGGCATTTATGCTCCCTGTCTTCAGTCTGAAAGGAAAGGGCTAAAAAAAAAAACAACGTTTGTGTAGCTAATATGCGTCATCTCCGTGGTAGAAATTGTATCTATTAATAATGCACAAGGAGAAATCTATGTAGAAGAAAGCTTTGTGAATATTAAACACGGTTTCCTTGCAGTGCGCAGGAAGGTAATCCTTTCTGGTAGTACCACATACTGTACAAGATTCCTTTGCCTTTCTGCTCCTGTTCACCGTGACTGTACGTACAGTTTGGTATATATGTCAGCGCATTTGTAAATCTGAGAAACCGCTGTTCGACATGGTGATTCTGAACACATGGCGATGTGTAATGATCAGGGCGTCCTGCATTATTGATGAGCCATCTGTCAAAGCTCTGGAGCTGTCTGAGGGCTGAGTTTTGGAGAGGAAAGCTTCTCTCTTCCCTGAACTCCAGCTAGAAAGCAGGAGGAAGCTAAACTGATATGTTATCCTTTTCCAAAACCATTTCATGCCAGTCTGGTCAGGATTTATGTACATATATGAATGTTTTACAGGTTCATGCAGTTGTCTAACATTTGTACATTTAAACCGTGAATATATGGTTTTTCAAAAGAAGAGTTTCAATTTACCTTTCCCAATAAGTTTGTTTGTGCAGATTACAAACTTCCTGTATAACTCTCCAAATCAAAGGCAGCAGAGTCGATAAATCTATCGACACCCCCCTCCCCTTAAGTTTATTTAACATCAGAGAAAATCCATTTTTAGTCTTGCTCATGTCCCTCTATGTTGTTTTATTGAAACCAGCTTGAACTGAATCTGTCAGCCCTGTGCAAAATGTAAACAATGTCTTTGAAATCCAAATATCCGAATTGGCAGCACTGAATGAGAGGTTAGCGTGCCTGTTGACGCAAATGGCAAAGTGATTAATCCCAGACTGTAAAGAGTCAGTGAAACAAGGCCATATTCAATGTAGCACAGCCACTGGTTACACACACAGGTATAAATAATAAAGGCTGAACTCCTGAACTGTGTGTCTTAAGTGCTGAGGTTGGTCGATGTTAGCCTTGGCACGCCAAAGGAGCCTGGAGCCCAGCCATACGCTTCTGCACTTCATAATGTTTACTGGTATTATGGGTTGGCAGGGTGGCCAGCGGGGAGAGAGACTGTCATGTAATTACAGGGTCGCAAAGTTTGATCCCCGAAACAAGCAGAATGGTGCTTTTATTTCTATTTTTTCTCAAATGAAATTTATGATATCATTTTGTTGAGTGGCATTCATGAGACTAAATAATTGAAAGCTGTATGTTAAAACTTAGTATTATTTATGTTATTGTGTTAAAAATAACTATTAATTTAAAAAATGTATGGTATTTCTGGCAGATACAATGTTTGGTTTTCAGCTACCAATGGCTTCTTCTGCGACTTTCAGTGATTGTTATGCTTGTAGCCAGGAAAATAACTGTGTAATTTAATGTCTTTTGCAGTCCAATTACATTGACTCTTTCTATGGTTACTGAAAAGGACTTGCTGACAGTGAAAATGGAAATACAGTTCTGAATACTCGATACAACAGAAGTTAAGAAATAAAAGCACATAACTGCAGAACTGTTTGGAAAAATGCTTTCATAGATCTATTCATACTGTACTTTTTTTTTTTTTGTATATCTAAACCTACGAGGCTACAATGATTACCCAACAATGGTCATTTAATTTCAGTGATTTACAAAGTGAGTTTTGCAGATAACTGAGAATTTGTTTTGGAGTCCAAGAAAACAGACCTGCAGCTTTCCCACAGTCAACATACAGTAGTGTAACAAACTCAAGGTTTAATATGAGACTCTATTTCAATGACAACAGGTAGCACCGGTGTAATAGGCCTGTCGGAAGGCCGCATCAGTGGACATTAACCACTGAACAGTGAGAGCAGCCGCTTGTGCTGCACTGTCAACCAACCTGAGATTTGTCCTCAATACACTGGCAATCTTCAGTTCATTTTCATCCATTTAATTCAGGCAGTAAATAACAGAGACAAATCTCATCTCCGACACTGAGAAACTGTAACCTGCTGATGAAGATATTTATTTTATTTTTTATTTTTGATGAGGTTAAACCTTTATTTCCCTGGGCAGCTTTATTGATATTAACAATCTCACCTTCCGAAGGGCAAGGCAGAGCTGAGCAGACAGCACCATGGCAAACATCAAAAGTGCTGACAGACTTAACAAGCCAAGACATAATTACAACCGCAAAAACTAGCATGCATATGAAAGCTCACTCAAAGCCTGTAGTAGCTGGAAGCTGTGGTGCAACTTGAATAAAGACAATTCCATGATAACGGAACAGTCTCGGAGTGGACCCAATAACAAGCGATATCTTAGAGACCAAAATAATCTCTTCCTGCGCTTTCTCCGTCTAACTCTACCAGGTACGACTTTGTGGAGATAGAGGATCTGACTGAGAAGGCCATCCTGGGTCGTTGGTGCGGGTCACAGTCGGTACCAACTAGTTACACTTCCAAGGGCAGTCAGATCAGGATCCGCTTCATCTCTGATGAGTACTTTCCCTCTGAGCCGGGATTCTGCATCCAATATTCCCTCCTGCCTGTGGTAAGTACAGTATCAATGGTCAGTAATTTTAAAAAGTGTGCGCTGAGAGAGGTTGAGCACTTAGTTGTCATAGCATCTCTCTGCCTCTATCTCCAACCTCAGGGAGTTCCCATGGGAGTAAGCAATTCCTCTCCATGTAAGCACAATTAACATAATTTGCGTGTTGCTTAACATTGTCCCGTAATTTGCAATCATCCATTCCTGCCTTGATGTTTCCAAGGTTTAAAGCAGCACTGGGGAGGACTTGTGTTGAACATCTGTACAGTCATTTATTTTTATGTTATGAAGATACACAAAAGCCAGGACATCTCTTATAAACCAAAACGTTCACAATCTCTGCAATGACAGTGGTGAGTATGATTATACTGTATAATCCAAGATGCCAACGTATAGGTATGGGAGCCAAAACTACAGCGATACCTGAGTTCTCCTTCAAGAATTAAGACAGGACTTTTCTGTAATAGACCATGGAATAGTTCTAATACATTTGAAAGCAACAAACATATCAAAAGTACACTTGCTTATATGCTACCTCCTCGAGCTACAGATTACAGATTCAGAAGTTACAGAAGTTTTTCAATAATCACTTCTAATGTCTCAAACTGTAATTTTCTCATTGGCTACTATGGATTCTACTTTTAAATAACTGTTATGTTCTCCATTATTGTTCTATATAAAACAATATACCCTCTGAACTCGTAGTGCATCTATAGATCCAGTCAGATAAGTCTGACAGACGAGTTGTCTCGGTGTCACAGGTGGTGTTGCTTGAGACTGAAATGGAGAAAAATAAGTAGCCTCACATTCACAAAGAGGTCCTCTGACCCCCAGGGGGATCCATTCATGCCCCTGAAATGAAAGTAGGAATTAAGAGATAAAAGTGCTTTTTGTGTGGAAAATTGTCAGGCTGGTGTCTGTCTGTTTCATTTTCTGTTCACATTTTATCATCACATACAGTGGCTCAAAAGTAATACCTTTTTAATGTGTTTTTACAGTACCCCACTTCGCAAAGATACCCCCGTTTTCACTCCGTACTTACTACTGAAATATATGACATAACGTAACCAGCGTTTCTTTCCGTTTTTCCCCGGTGTTTCTCCCTTTCACTTGTCTTTGCCTGTTATAGAGACTATAATCACTAGTTCCATCCCTCATTAAACTTTGTTTCCATTCACCTCTTAGACTTTTGGCAGACACTAATCCAATAAGCCTATACTCGCTCTAAACTCCCTCAGTACATCACGGGATACTGAAGAGCACAAGACACAGACAACGATTGTAGCCATGAAGTTTGTGTGTCAAGTGTGATCGTGTATGACTAAAAAAAAAAAATAAAATAAAATAAAATAAAGACATTAGCTAAATATCAGTGGGTGGAGCCAAAATACAGTAGTAGAAATTGTTATGTCTCTAAGTCAACTTACAGCCACGCTAGTTGCTATTTGTTGTGGCCAATTTCCCGTCGCTACTTTGCGTTAACGTAGCTAGCTAACCAGCGAGCTCTGTCGCAGGACGGCGTTTCCATCCTCCTGTCTTCCCTACGAAGCTGTGATTGGGCAATTGCTTTCGCAACCGAGGCCCTACAGGCCGTCAGTGAGTAAAGCGCCAGCCCTATTTGTAACGTGTGATGTTCAGAGGTCAACATCCAGCTGGGCTAGCTCAACATCGCCTTACCAGAAACGCTACAGTTCTTTGGCCCCACCCATTGACTTTTACACGGAACCGGTCAGATTATATTTTGCCTCCAGAGCAGATCTGCTTCCAACAGTGTGCTTGCATAACTACTGTAAAAGTCAAACATCAGAAAAAAAAAAAAAGACTTCTTTGCCTGTGTAAATCTGGCTGTCTTTGTCTTAATCCATCCTTCTTTTCTTGTTGTTCGTTCTCTTTCACTTTCTGGCTTTTTCCTCGTCCTGGTCTTCAGACCACACACACACACGCAGAATCCCTTCGCCCCTGCTCCCCTCACTGACAAAAGCCTACAGATCAACTGAAGAGACAACTGCCATGTTTTAACCTGTCATGTTTTAGTTCTGTTCACTTGCTTTAAGTAAACAGCTCTGCTTCCCATTAATCCCTAATGGCCCGCAGCACTGTGAAATCTGACAAGCACAAGTAGGCAGCTGAGGACACTGATGGTGATTTGCAGTCCCTCCGTCACATTGAATTCTTTGATTCAAAAGATTTTTGATTCTTTTATTCCTCAAAATTTTTTCACTCTTAAGACAGATGTCTTAAGAGTGAAAAGCTGCCTTCAAATCAAACAATAAAGGAAGAAACATCAAGAAGAGGGATCTCTCCTCCAGGGAGGGCAGACATGCAAATGTTTTCTGTATTTACAAAACATACAGAGCAGAATAATAATTATACAATTAGACTAACTGACAATATGATGACAATGTTAGTTGGATAACTTGCAAACATGTGTACCTGATTTTCAGAAATGTTAACTTGTTTTACTCACAAACCCTTTTTATTAAAAAAAAAAAGCCCAATTAAAATTCATAATAATATAATAATATTATAAGAATTATACAATAAAAATACATCTAAAATTGGCAGTTTTTTAAACTAATTAAAGAATAATCTGATCATAGAGTCAGTAAAGAAAGCGCTTTTCACATTTCACTTTGTACAAAAAAGTATTGAGGTTAGATATCCAGCCCTCTTAAACAGTTATCTATATGAGAACATATTGGATTAATACTTTAATGATTATGTGAGGGTTAGTGTTGAAATTGGTGATAAGGTCAGATGAAAAACGGCGTCGGCGTTAAACAGGCTCAACTATATGATTAAAGGATTAACTGTATTCCCAGGCGTTACCTTCGACGCCGTGCGCAGGGAACCACGTTTGACCTAATTCTGAATATTTCAGAAAAACTGGAGGATTAAGTGTTCTCTTCCGGGTTGAGAAAACTCAACTACTTCTTAAATAAACCATAAAAAAAAAAAGTACCAATTAGATAAAAATGCATTGGGATGGGGCTGTTTTTCGGCCTCAAGGAAGTTGAAGTTTACTAGATAAATGGTTTTCACAGGACAGCAACATTTAATACCTTTAATATTTTTTCTGAAATACTTTTAAAAAAATATTAAGGATGTTAGGGAATCTTAAACTCGAATTAATTTGTTTACAACAGAACGAAAGCATTTTGCTGCTGCGTTCAAATGTCTGCCTCTGACTGTTGGATGGAACAGGAGGCCGAGTTTGTGTTTCATGTTCCAACTCTAGAAGGTGTGGAAACCATGAAGGGGGGAAAAGGAAGCGTTGGCCTCCTCACGTTCAGTCTGGCTTCGCTTTGAACCTTCCTCTGACAGAGAGGGAGCATGCTAGAACAGCAGCACTCTGTTTCCTCTGTGGTCAACCAGCAGCTACTGAAACCTCGTGCCACGCAGGGGCCAGCACTTTAGTTTATATTTAAACAAGCAATAATTCCTCCCCCAGCACTTCCATGGAATGGAAGGGGGGAAAAAATAAGAGCTGGTCTGTAATTCATAGGAAGAGATTTTGGGGAAAGCGAAAGGGCCGAGGCAAAGAGGTTGTTAAAACACAGCAGAGAGGGAGTCTTTTGAAACAGAGTGTGAGGGATGTTGAGTGGTGGGAGCCGTGGGTTAAAGGAGCAAAGAAAACATACATCCATGTCTCTGTGAGGTCTCGGCCCAGAATTAAGCTGCACTGGTTGGCGTGAAGATCACTCCACCGGCTTGGTATGTTTTAATGCATGGAAAAGAGTTTTACACTCTCTGGATGTAAATCCCTCGTGTTGTGTTTGCCTGGATAACAGCACAAGCTAAGCTGTACTAGTTGAATGGGAACAGGGAGACTTGCAAAGAGGGAGACAGGACAGAGGAAGTAGGGACTAAAGTCCTAGCTAAAGCAGATGGTAAAGACTGGCAAAGCCATGCAGGAATCTTACTGCTGGCATGAAGAAATTGAAGTCTGTTTTTACACCAACCTCAATTGCAGCATGTGGCGTATAGTGAGAGAAAATAACACTTTTTTCACGCACAACAGACCGTGTTGCTTACTCAAAGCTCTCTTGTGCAAGGAAGTGGTTTGCAGCTTCATGTAAAAGAGAAGATATTGTTTTCCAGGGTTCTCCCAAGATGCTATTTCAGAACTGTCATCTCAACATAGTTAGCTGAACCTGTCATTTTAGTTACCAGAAATAAAATCATGTGGCTGTGCTTCATACGAACAAAGGGAAATGGAAATGAGGTAATCACAGCTTGAAAACCAGGTTATTTTTTTGGGGGGGGGGGGCTCAGAGAGCTCGGTAGTGATAAGAGGTACATTACGAGATTTCTGTGTCAAGTCACATAAAAAAAATATATATATATATATATATATATATATGTATATAATGTCTGCTATCTGCTTCTATTGTAGTCTCACAACTGAAAATGTCTGAGATGATTGGCCAGAGGACATAACACTCCACTGTGCCTCTAAAAAGCGCCCACAATCTCCCAGCCTGCCTTGGGCTGCAGGCTCAGCTATTTTTTTCATAAAAGGTTGACACGATCAGCATTTATCAGGTTAACTCCTTTTATTAAGGCAGATGCCAGTCTGGGTTTGAGTTTAATACCTCAAGTCTAAACTGCCACCAGGTTGAATGTGTCCCTATAAGGTTAAAGACTTAGCATCACTTCAGAGAGAGTGAAAGTTCCAACTTCTGGTGATTTTAGCATATTTCTTAGGAAAGTTATGCAAAAAAAAAAAAAGATTATAGTTTAGTCATTACAAGCGACTTACATTATTGCCCCACATTCCCACATTAGGTCTATTTGAGGTTTGGCGTCTTTTGAGGGGAACTTCAGGGGAGGAGTCGGAAATTCAGTTACCAACCCTTCAATTTCTAACCAACCCATTCTGCCACCTGAGCTAGAGTCGCCCAGTCATAGACGGCTCAATATTTATCATCAGAGTACTGTATTTTCTTGAGCATTTCAAAATCAACTCCAGAACAAAAGGTTGTAATCATATGTAAAAATACATTTTAAATTTTATGTTGTGCTGCTGCGAACCTCTTACATACAAGAAGCCTAATTTGTAACGGCACCATGTCGACCCCAGTCCTTGAAACGCTGCTACCGCACAGTGGCTTGTATTTATGCAGGGGACACTTGGATTCAGGAAATTCTTTTCCCTGTGAAATCTATGTACTTGCCAGTGTCTGAGCTTTTGGTTAAAGGAAATAGGCAGTTTTTTCCTATGCTAGAGAGTTTGTTTTCATACTATAAGACACTTAGACACAGGACGCTGCACCAGGACCTGGACTGACCTGAGGGCTCGGTGGGCACAAGCCGCATCTGTCATCTCCACATTTTGTGCTGTGTGAAATAAGCATCCTGTTTTTTTGAATCCGCTCCGAGCCTTTGTTGATAGTCACTCCAATCACTCTGCTTCAAACCTTTCTCTTTGTGCGTTCTTGAAATCGTCTTACCAACGCAAAAATGACAACAAATGAAGACCTTGTGAGTTGTGGTTATTACAAACAGCTTTCCAATATTCGCCATTTAAACTTTTCGATCATCAATCTATCATTATCTAGAATTACAATGAATCATTTATTGCGCTTTACCCGAGCCTACTTTGAAAGCCCTTTGTACTCTTTCTCTACTTGACAATTGTTTTTTTTTTTTTAACTCATTCCAATATATGTGCTCATACATCAAGTCTTTATGTGTCAAACTCGACACACAGACACTGCTCTAAGGTCATGCCAGCTGAAGTTGGTGGTCCATCAAAGACCTTTGTTCCTGAATTTCTTAAACGGGAGTTCTCATCCGCTACTCATAGCTTTGCTCACACCATCTTGATGTGTCTCTGAAGGATTGCCCGGCCTCCCCATCTGAAGCCGAGCTCGCAGAGCGCCACTAATTTGGGGAGTGCTGCACCGTCGATATTCACAAGCTGTTAATGGCTCCTGCTCAGTGAAAGGGCTGTTCAGTTCTCTCTTACGTACTGTATACTTCCATGGCGCCGTATGACCGGTCCTTTCTTGATAAATATTTCTCTCATATTTTTGTCTGTTTATCCCAGTAGGTGCCAAATAAACCAAAGATATGCTCAGTGGTTATAAAGGCAGCCTCATTACAATGAGTCAGATCTGTGGCATGAACACAGCTGTGCATCAGCTGTGTTTTTGTAGCCTGTGGTGCAGCAATGTCAAACCACTGGCATCTTATTTTAAAGTCTACGCCAAAGGGGATTGGATTCTTGGATTCTGAGTATTTTACGTGGACTCATGCTGTCAGTAAATCTTAGGGGTGTTTCCTGTTGGACACCTATTATTCAGTGTGAAAATACCAATACACTTGACTACCCAGGTAAAAAAAAAAAAAAAGGGACTACATCCACCGTAAATATCTCTGCTGTCTCAACTGGTACCCAGCTGAAGCACGCTGTATTTACTCTGGAGTATTTTAATGGTATCTCTATGGAAATACTACGCGGTTTCGATATCTGTATTCTTGTGAGAAGAAAACACTGAAATTAAATTTTATTTCAATTTTGCCACTCTTTGATGGATAACTTTTGTCCAAGTGGTTTTACAGTGCCACGAATACAAACATTTTTAGCATCTGTAGTAAGTAGTAAATAATAATCTAACCACAAATCCTTGCTCTGTCAGTGATATGGCTTTTTCTCCTCTAGCCCCCATTTCTCACTGGATTCCTTTCTAATTCTTCCTTGTAAGTCATCAAAGGGAAGATACAGATTCCCGGAATCCTTTTTTCCCTTTTCAAACATTTCTGCCTTCCCAAAAGCTTTAAGACCCAGCTGCCAGCAGCCAGTGTTTTCAATGCTCCACAAGCTGCATTTTTTTGTAAGTGTCACAATGTTGCCTTCTACCTGTCAGTCACAAAAGATTAGAGAGACCAGCGAGCTGACGTGTTGGACAAACGCAGCGTCACAGGACTGAAAGGTTTAACAGATTAGCCCCTTCTCCCGTGGGAAGACCAACACCCCAGGTATCAATCTTCTCTGTGACTGCACGCTGTAGCCTGGGGAGCTGGGAGCTTGAAACAAATAGAACTGCTGCCTGCGAGAACTTCAGGGACAAATGTTGTTATGCAAAGTGAGCAGAGGAGCTGAGAGAGATGTGATCACATCTGACAACTTAAAAAATGATGCCATTAATTCACTTGGCCTCTCGACTTCAGTGCGTGGAAGCAGTTCATATACAGTGCAGTCGGTACAATCTGAACCTTGTTGGAACTGAGCTTCACAATGACTCTGCTATTTCTTCACAACTGCTGCTTATAAATGGTGTCCCATCCTTACACGAAGAATACCAGACTCCGGCACACCTATTACAGGGAAAACTGAGCTGTCAGGTCTAATATTTTATTAAAATATGAATTTGTCTGTGACGGAGTGTTTATCTAGCGCATTGATCAAGGCAGGAATGCTTCGCCAAATATCGGTCTGTCTGTGATCTTCAGGGGCTCTAGTCACAGTGCTGCCACACATTACCAGGTCTAAAACATAGAGCTTAAATCGGGCCCCAGCTGGCCCGGGCCGTCATGGTTTCTGTTTAACTCAACTCAGATCCAAAACCACTGTAGCAGTTAATGAGCCTGAACCCAATTTAAACCCTTTTTTTTTTTTTTTTCATCATGACAGAAAATGTGCCATTGCAAAGTCAAACTTCCCTTCTTTTTATACCTTAACAGTTTTCCGCAGCGTACGCATAAAACACATCTTGTCAATGTTTACAAAGTTGTTCCTTCTGTGTAATTTTCCCTGTTTTAGTATTCGTAACCCAGAGCCAGCTTACAAGCTCTTAAATGTCACAGAAAGTGGCTAGGACGTAAGTCTCCTGAGGCTGTTGGTGCAATGAGGCGGTTTTGGGTGTGGAAAGTGCATGCCATGCATGGCAAACTTCATGAAGTTTGAGAGAGTTTTACCTAACAGGAGATTTCCGTGGCACACAAGCGGAATATAATCTTCCGGCAGAGAAAAGGGAAGACTTTTTTCAGTGTGCAAGTCCCTCAAAAGCTGAAGAAACCTACATCTAACCCACATTTTTCTGTTGTAACTTTATAGATAAACGCCGTCTTTTTTGCTCAAATGGCTTTTCTGCTACGTCTCTCTTCATCATCTGTTGGTTTTCCTGCAGAGTGTGTCAGAACCAGAAGTTCCTGCAGTTCTCCCTCCATCCCTGCAGGGTATCGAGGAGCTGTCAGAGGCTGTGGCGGAGCTGAGCACCGTGGAGGACGTCATGAAGTACCTGGAGCCAGAGCGATGGCAGGTGGATATGGAAGAGTTGTACAAACCTACGTGGCAGGTTCTGGGGAAATCCTTCATCCATAATAAGAAAGCCAAAGGTAGGACATTTTTAAATTATACATGAACCAATTCTAAGCTAAATACAGTAGTCAAGAATGTAATGGAACTGTTTAAAATTCAATACAATAGTTAGATATAGACATATAAATGTGTTTAATATTAGAAAAGCCTCAAACTGCTTAAAAGTGCTATTTGTGCTGTAAAGAATGTGAGAAAATGCGGGGGAAGTTTCTTTGGAAATGAGCGATCCTGACCCTGTCTTCTCTGTGTCTTTGAGGAGGGGCTGATCTCAATCTGTTGAGAGAGGAAGTTCGACTGTACAGCTGCACTCCGCGCAACTTCTCTGTGTCCCTGCGCGAGGAGCTGAGGAGGACAGATGCCATTTTCTGGCCCAGCTGCCTCCTGGTGAAGCGCTGTGGTGGAAACTGTACCTGCTGCTCCCACCGCTGCTACGACTGTCAGTGTGTCCCCACCAGAGTCACCAAGAAATACCATGAGGTAGATGTCAAAATAGCAACACAATGGTGACGCTCATCTTCTAAATAATTTCTCACGTTTGACCACAAAATGACCTGAAAGCCACTTATTTTAGAAAAATAATAAAACAACAATACATTTACCTACTTTTTTCAAGAAAAGGAAATCAAACATTCCAGGGCTTAAATCATAAAGAATTATTTATGAATTATTGCCATTTTACTACATTAAATTTCTAATTTACATACAGTTCTGAGACAAAGTGATGCTTACAGAAACCCAACCAGAAAAACCAATAGAAGAAGATCCATTGAAAACAGACATCATGGTGTTTGATTGTAAACATGTGAAATTCATGCCAACAAAAACCACAGGGCAGTTTATAGATATTGCCAAAGTAAGGAAACATGAGGATGTTGCAGTTTAGTATGTTCAAAGAAATCTAGAACCTTTTTGCCTACTAGCAGCAAAGACCATGATTGGCAACGTTAGTAGACCCTTCTGAGCGATTCGATATTTTCTCTGGCACCAGCCTTAGGGCCAAATTGTCAACTTTATATACAAGATAACTCTTCATGAAAAAAAACCAAAACATTAAATTTACAGGACATATCCTTTGATCCCGTGGCCTTTCCTTCCCTTTAACCAATATTTCCAATTGCACACAAGTTACAGCATAATGTAATTGGTTATACTGCCGTGACATTTGCCATGCAATGTACTTCAAATTGATGATTCGAATAGTTAATCTGCAGTGCCACAAAAAAAAAACTATTTTGATATTAAAGTGCGAAATATTATTGTAATTTTATTTCATTGTCAGCTAAGGAGAAGATACTTAGCTTTAAATGAACTGCAATGCCAGTGACCTGTAAGGCTTGGAAACTGAAGATCGAAAGCTAGAAATCTAAGCATCTGATGAGACCAAGTCGCCGGTATTATCAAAACTCTGTACACAAATGATAGTTTTTGTGCCACAGGTTACAAAACTCAATTTGAACCATTTGGGCCTTCAGTGAAAATCTTGCAACATGGTAAAAAAACAAATAGTCCGTTTTCAGGAATGCACAGTTACATAAAAACTGGCTTCCTTTCTGAATAACCTAGTCACCCAGCAAGCTTTACATATAGTAAGTATTTGATGTCCAGCTGTTAATTCAAGCCTCCCTGTTTTTCGGCAGGTTCTACTGTTGAAACATCGAAGCGGCGGAAGGGGCATGCAGAAGTCCATGACTGATGTGCCCTTGGAGCACCACGAGGAGTGTGCCTGTGTGTGCAAAGACGACTGGGACTGACCTCCGACATGTGTAATAGCTGCCACTGGAATCACGCGGGATATGTAAAAAATGAACCTCTGCCACCGTTGCAGCGTTCTGTATCTCACCCAGTTCCGCTGGGAGCTAACAAGATTCTCCCTTTATCCTATTGTCCTCTGCTAATTGGATGGAGCAGAACAGACTGGAATCTAATAAAACTTCTGAATGGACTTGACCGCTGAGGAATACCAATAGTGTGCTCTGAGTGCATTTTAGAGAGACAAAAATTCACTGGAGCAGATCTGGACTATTACCTATGTGCTCTGCAGACTATTTTCTTTAGCTCCTCAGAGATAATAGCATTGAGGCATTTTTGCCTCTTCTTCTTGAGGTCTTTTTTTATAGTTCAGCCAGCGTGGGCTGATAGTGTCATGGAAAATGGGAGCTTCTATGTTCAAGTACTTTTTTTTTTATGTCTATAAGTGAGCTGGCTCCAGCTGCCTTACTCCCTCTGCTCCTCTATTATTACCATCAAGGCAAAGGAAGGTTCTTTTTCATGAGCAGTCTTCCCAGTTTTACCGCAGATTAAATCTGCGGTAAAACGCAGCCAGAGCATCACTGAAACGCCTCCCTCGTGAGACTGTATTATGTGTAAATATTTCATTTACATTTCTTTTCTGTACTATTGTGCCTTTTCTACCAAAGATTCTCAAGGAGAACATAAAAGTTGCACAAGTAGAACCAGCTGGGTGTTGTCCATTACAACACTTCATTTGACCCATCAAAGCAATACTAGTGTCAAATCTGCTTGCTTCAGGAATACCTACTGTCAAGCAATCCTCGCTACATTTGAAATTGTTCATATTAGATATTTATTTGTTTAATGAAAGGGAAAATCTTGGTCCAAAATGTCTTGTTTGCAACACGTGCCACTGTTCAGTAGTATTAGCCTGCATTTTTTTTAGTCATTTCACATTTTCATTGTGTCATGGATGTTTTCCATTTTCTGTATGACAAAGTTATTTATCTCTACTTTTGCAACAACTGTTTGTGTATTTCATTGTAATGAACATCAAAAATAAATTCTTCCATGTCTGATTGGAGGTACAGTATTGGGAATAATGAACAGTGAAGAAACTCAACAAAGAAGATAGAGAAGACAATGTCAAAAAAACAAAAACAAACAAATAGCAAGTATATTTCCAGATGGTTGCATTTACCAGAGTTCCAAAGCAAAGATACCCAATGCTTTTCTCTTTATGGCATTTCTCTAAATGCACTTTACAAGTCTCTTACAGAAAATCCACAAAAAAGACTTCAAGAGAACCTACGTTAAATTAACTACTTAAAAAAATTGCCCAGTAAAACTTGAAGTACAATGAAAATGAAGTGAGTGAAAGTTTAACAACCTTCTCTAAACTTCTAATCTTTTACATAACGTTTGATGTGTTAGCTAGCTGTAAAAAGTAAACGATGAGCTAGAAAGCATAACAAGGTTATTATGATCAACACTGGCTTATTTATTTATTTACAAATTTGTTGTAAGCTCTGAGCGATTCAACAATTTATTTATGCAACATATGCAAAATTACAATATGGAGTTTGGACTATCACATTTTATTGTGACTTTCAACATGGTATCTGCATAGAAATGTGAAAAAAGAGATGATGTTTCAAACTTGGTGCATCTCACTTTAACCTTGATTTATTCATTCATCTTTTGTCTTCCATTCTTTGATTTTATTTTACTATTATCATATCAGAGGGCAAGTGAGTTGCCCAAGTGCCCCGTCTTGTGTGACCCTATAGGTCAAAAATTAAGTTTTTATCATCTTTTATTAATATCTTAAATGCCAAACCTGAACTTCCCTGCCTCTGATTTTGCATAGCTGCAAACAGTGGTGGTCAAAAAAGTTTTAGACCACCCCCAAGGTAAAAAAAAAAAAAAAAAAGGTCATCGGAAAGTCATGTTAATTTCACAGAAAACAGGCCTTTCTCAGGGACTAAGAAATCTGCAAAGGCAGTGTCAGAACAAACTGTGTTAATACACCCTCTGATGCATTATTAGGACAATACTGTACCGCAGGAAGTAGGACTGTACATTGGTATCAGAATGGTGAGGAAAAGGCAAGGAACATAGGAAGACAGACTGGCTGGTCAGAGGTTCATCCTACAGCAAGATAATGACCCAAAACAGTAGAGGAACAGAACTAGACGGTGGCTTCACAGGATAGAAGACCAGCACAGCCTCTAGACCTGAACCCCGTGGAGCTGGTTTGGGCTGAACTGGACAGAAGGTGAAAGCAAAGCGACCTACAAGTCCAACACATTCTTGGGAACTTCTGCAACAGTGTTGCGATGAATTTTCCAAACAATGATTGATGGATTCCCATTTTAGAAAGAACATCATGAGTGTGTTGGGCTGCTATATGAGTCAAAAATGTAGATTAAATGTAGGATTAAAATGATGGTGATGGTAACCATCAGGGAGTGTTAATTGGAGAATCAGGGAGACTTTAGTTTGCCAAAGTGTTTTTTCATCCTCAATGTGTTGGTGAAGAAGCTGAAACATGGCTCACAGAATCTGTTGGCTTTGTGCATGAAGGAGTGAGCCAGTAAGTTCAAGTTTGTGTGTGAGACAGGGAGAAAGAGTATGAGAGCAAATGATTTATAAAAGATCCCTTGTTACAGTATATTTGTAACTGTCTGCTAAGTCTTTTGTATGTGTGAGTTACTCTCATTTTTTGTCATATCACTTTTTAACCTAATATTACAAGCATTACCTTAAAACCTAACTACTAGGCACATCTCCCTTAATCCTTATTGACTGTATCGTTTTTATTCCACAAGCTCCTTATCAGACAATGAGCAGTGTTCATTCTCCCCCTTGGCCATCAGGTCACCCAGGAGGAGGTTCCCATTTGTCCATCTCACGCTGCTGTCCCGGCCAATTATTCTGATCTAACGTGCGCCCTTGGCAGGCATCTGCGGTGACGCCAGATGCTACTGCTTAAACCCACCGGCTCCCAGTGTGGTTTTTATAATATTAAACAGACTGCCTTCCTCAGTCGGTGCAGTGTTACTTTGCAGAGGAAAACCTCACTGCCCTGGCAGAAGATGTGACACAGCATGGGCAGTTGGTCTGGTTTCTTAGTGTGTTCGTGTATACGTGAGTGTGTACGTGGATGTGAGCAGCAACAGTCCGGCGCTTGACGCCTCCACCCTTCACCCACATGCCCCCTCTGCTCATTGCCTCCGTCGCTGTGAAACCAAAGCTGCCTCAGTCAGACTAGACCGCAGCATCATAGTATAATTTAAGTGTCTCTACTTAACACAAGAAACTACATTTTTATTCATTTTGTCTGAGGAAAAACAAACTCTTAACCAGCACCCAACTAAGAAGTTTTTAAAGCCATGACCTGTTACGACATACTTACAAAAATGAAAGAGTACTTAGCATGAATGGTAACAGCCACTGTGGGCTGAACAGACAAAGAAAAGAGTAAAAGTCAAACTTTTCTAACAGAAAATCCGAAGCGTGAAGTACATTACACAAGGTAATACGGACACGTCAGCGATGGTTACTTAGCACCACAGATGTCACCAAAGTAACAAACGACACAGAAATCTCACTGGCTGAAGTCAGTTGATGTTTTTGGAGTTTGATACTTCCTCTGACCAGAGGCTGTCTGCCTCCTCTACACACGACTCATTGACTCATTTAATGAAAACACAGAACTATCCTCTAATAAACTGCAGCTTTGACCTTACCTCTGCATATCTGAAAAGCTGAAAAGATGGAGCATCCATCACCGCCATTCCACATAATCATAAGAAATAATAAATCAAAACCCAGTGCAGCGCTTCACAGATAAAAGATTTGTCCCTGACATTCTTCTGTCAATGGAAACTGTGGAGGCTGTCTTTTCTTTGTTGTTGTTTGCTTTTTGTTGCTTTTTTTCTCATCTTATAGCTGGTAGGCAGATATTGTTACTTTCTGACAGAGCCAATCTAGCTGTTCCCCCCTCTCTCCGTTCTTTATGCTAAGCTAAGCTAGCAGAATGCCAGCTGTAGCTACATATTCAGCACACGTGCGCACGGGAGGAGCATTGATCTCCTCATCTAACTCTCAACAATAAAACGAATAAGTGTATTCCCCGAAATGTTGAAATATTCCTTTTAGTCCTCCGTTGAGTATTAGTGATTGTATACAACAGGATCACGTAAAAAAGTTCTGTCATAACAGTCTTCAGTGATTTCAGGTAAAGAAAGGACGAATGGATGTAAGGATGTTCTCCCACTTTGTTTTTGAATGTTTGCTCACTTGATTTCTTTCTACTTGTTTTGCTCAATATTGGGAGAAAAATTCCATCTGTCACACTTGTTTGCTCCCAAGAGCCTACAAACCCTCCGGCCCTGTCTCAAATCTCAACCAGCACTTTTGCCAATGGCAGCTACAACAGCGGTCTTGAAGTTTTACTTATCTCTGTCGTTTCCCATCACTGCTCACTATTCCTAGTCTACACTGTTGCTAAGTGCATATGCAGTACTTTCAAATACATGAATCTCAACTTACCTTCAAAGGAAAACTAACATTTTGATTCCCACTCACCGAACAATCAAAGGATATTGTGACAATTTTTTCATTTTGGTATCGATTGTCCACCAATAAAAGCATGGGTCACACCTTGCTGCAAGCGTATTGTTAGCTGTGCCTGTACATAGAAGACTAATGACGAACAAGCCATTCCAGGAAAAATAAAGCACAGATCCTCTTTCCCCGAGTGTGACAGATGTCTGCTGAAAAACTGAACATCTACATTTGAAAACATCAAAGTATCCCCACAAAAAAAAACTCAGAAGAACTTGTGCAGTCTGAAACATCACACATCAAACGTGATCCAGAAAAGGAAGTGTTACGGTCCTGTTCTATTTTCCATCAAGTCATATTATTGTTGTATCTACAAGAGGAAATCTTGGAAGATTCACTACAGACTTTGCAGAGTCCCCACATCTGCAACCATCCATCTCCCATAACTGGCAACTGCCTATAAATCTCGATGTGCAGCCTGGGGATCGATTGTAACTTGAGGTCATTCTTAACTGCGCTGGGTCTTTGAGCACTGACTGATGGGGAAATACGGCAGCCCCATCCAGATGACATCTCCAGCATCCCTAATTGGTTCACGGTGTATGGATGGAAAGGCCAAATTGACGGGTGCATGTTATGTTTTGATAATTATAGGGTGCTGCAGTAGCGGTTTTCGAAGAACCGGCTGTTGTTGCTGGGAATCTTCGGTTCTGGACTTTAGCGTAGTATTAATCATGGGTCAGGAAATCATTTACAAAGCAGCCCGGCAGAGGGGAGCTCCACGTTAAATACACTGTAGGTTGAATCATTTGACAGATGTCTCCCATTTCAGCCTTCATCTCCTCATTACGTCCAACATTTAACCACTCCGTGCTACCACACAAAAGATGAAAGGACTTTAGATTTACCCTGAACTCTATAATACACTATGCATTAGACATCCTGCCATGAATCAAATACGTAAGCGTACAGTATACACAGCAATTTTTTCCAAACTGAGAAACCACAGGCAAAGTAGAGTGATATACCTGACTATGCTAAAACTACTAGAAAGTTCAGTGTTTGAACGCTGTAGCAGCTTTATTAGTCACCATGCAAGTAGTCATCATTCAACAATCATCAACGAGTTAAAAAGCCAAAGCCATCAGGTGTAAAGTGCATCTGAGTCAGGCAAGTTGTCACCTCCTCTGCCTCACTTGTATCCTGTCACTTTTAAACCGCTTAGCAAATGCCATCTGACCGAGCGCCTGGCTTTATCCCCAAGCACCTCTGGGCAAGTGATGGTGTGTGAGTTACATTCATGTCATAGCATAATACCCTACAACACGCACATGCAACGTGGGGACAGTGTTGTTGATATACCGAGGGCCCAGGGTTGATGAGCCCCGACGAGCCTCCAATAGCTGACGCTGTTATTTTACGAACATCAAACCCTGTCGACAGCCATGAGGGAAATGCAGCCTTAATAGAGAACAAGGTCAAAGGTCATTGATTCCTGTGTTATCCAGTTAATTGGTAGTGAGATTTTGCTCACCCTGGAGGGGAACCTTGTAGATCTCTAATGTTGAATTCAAACTAAGGGGAAAGTAGCTCACTCTTTTTATAGCCTTTGGTATGCTATTTTAATATTACGAAGCGCAAAAATAAAACTATCAGATAAAATTCCAGGGAATAAAAGAAAAATATATTTTTATTTTTTTATCCGAGTGAAACTAAAGATGCTTGGGCTCCAAGCCAAGAACAGTCAGAATTTATTAGGGGGAGCACAAGTTCTCAAATAAATGGTACATAATGAGCATCCAATCAATGAGGGGATTGTGCGCCTTCACAAAGAAGTATGTGACAGCAGCATCAGAATTAGACGTACCATTTTCACATGTTCATCCCATGAAAAGGTTAACTGATGATTACATTGCAGGAATAATACAATTCCTGAAAAGGTCAGCTAATGGAATAGTTTTGCTGATGGTTTTAGTGCGTATGATCACTGAAATTAAAGTAGAAAGCTTCACATGTGGTAATCAAGATGAAATTGTCAGAATTAAGCCACGTAAACCGCAGCAGACATTTTTATATGTCCTGGCAGGAAAAGCACATGTGTAACTGATAAAATAATTACGGCTGTGTTTCATTCAGATGTGCCAGTTATATGAATGCTGGCTCAGTGACACGGCTCACTGGGACACTTAAATGCCGTGGAGCCGTTCTTGATGTTTTCAGTTACACCTATGATTTTCCTGGTGAGTGGAAACGTCTTCCAAGAAAACGTGTATACAGCTAGTTGTGCAATAAATTTGCGCCCATTAGAATAAATGTTAAATGCGAAGTTTTTATCTGCCTCAATTTATGGGGCTGCAGGTGACAAGGTAACTATTCCTAATCAAACAAAGGCTCTCTTAGAGACGTTTGGTATCTCACTCTGTTGTAACTGCAAGCTAAATGGAATGGCGGAGGCCGAAACGCCAGAGATGTATGCATATTAACTTTGAGATGTCATGGCAGGTGACTGATATGTTGTGGGCACATAGTTGACAGATGCGTACTCCATATGGCCCTAGGCCGTAAAGGTCACGCGATCTCCCCAGGGGTCTGAGGGTAATTATTCACTGGGAGCTCCCTGTGGTCGCCAGGGGACCTGGATCCTAACACTCCGATGACAGTGATAGATATCCAACCAGACTCTCCCTGAAACTTCAGGACATGGAGCTGATTGAGGTTTAACTTTTTTTTTCAGAGACAAGATAGTTTTATATGTTGGATATTTAATACATAATAATACAATGTGTGTGAATTGCGTGTGTCATAAGCCATTTTGGTGGTCAATCAACCAAGTTGATGTGGATGAAATGATAAAGTATGATTCATAGTTTTGTGTAAAGCATATAATTACCTTATGTTAGTGTTGATAATCTCCACATGCTTTGCTAGTTGCTGAAACAACAACGATACTAAGCGATGTGGTGATATTACTCAAAACAATGCAAAGGGGATGGACGTTTTAGAGGTCAATGAGCAAGCCTCGAATCTTGCACATCAAATATACTCAAAAGAGTGAATGTTACTATTATTGTGATCCCTGAAATGCAGATTAACATGCTTTTATCTACAATAACTCATCAAATGTTTGTTTGTTTTTTTAAACGTTCTTTTATATTTGAGTTTATTTTCATCATCATCAAGGCTACAGACAAATTCTCATTGTGTAAAATTCAACTTCTAAATCACAGGTGTAACGAATAAGATTAACCTCTGACTGTGCTTAACCTGTGCTTTTTCTGCAGCCAGTCAAAGCGTCTGTTGTACGACCTGTAGTTGCTCTGCTGAGGTTAAGTTTCTTCCTATTATTTGCATGTTATTGTATTTACTCCCCTTTTGTTTTCACCACAACTGAACTCTGCCGCCGTGGACATAGGTTTAAACACATTTAAACTGCGCTGCCTTTGCGCCCAGTCATGTTCAAGCTGTTCTCATGACACACATTAGACACTGACTCTGTGGTTGCTCCCATTTAATTTCAAGTAAATATAATCCCTTTAGTTTAATCTAACAAGTTTTATACGTTTTAGTTCTCACACACACACAAAAAATAAAATCCTTAGTTTCGTGTTATGAAAGCTACACGTCCTGCACAAACAATTTCTTTTTTTTTCAGTCAGCCACAGTGACTGCCGCCTTCACTCAGCTAGTTAGGACATGATCCTTAGAGAGAGAGAAAGCTCACTGCTGCTCCATGTTAGCTTTTGCATCTGAGTATTAGCAAAACACAAGGGCTCTCTGTCACACACTAGACAGAGATTGATGGCTTCTAATGCCACTTTGTGTTTCTTTCTTAGGGTGAAAGGGTGTCATGGTACAAATGTAAACTAGACTTTTCCAGATAGTATTATTTTAAAGGTACGTTAGAGTATCTCAGCCTGCATTGCCTATACATGTAGGCATGGATGATCTCTGGGGTTTTTTTTATCTTTAAACAGATACGAGGGAAAAGGACAAAATCAAGAAAATATGCACAAAACCCTTATATTTTAACTTCTATTCAAGCATGAGTTTCTTAAACAGACATTAAAAAGTATTAAAAGAGATTAGCAGAACTAATCATTACTGTTATCTACAAAGTGCTCAAATGTGACGATTGCCCCAAAGGATGACACACAATGTTTAATTAAGAGGAACTGTTTCTATTTCCATATCTCCTTGTGAAGTTTGGGTGTAGTAGAAATAAGTAAAATTTCTTGTTGAATACGTAATAATTACTGAGAACCCTCTGTCCATATGGCGGTTTCACATGATGGTTGAAATACATACATGTGTAGAGGATTGTGTGAAAGGTTGTAGTTGAAAGTTTGCTTTGCATTTCAAGGGCTGAGCATTAGATCATGGACTGAGCACAGCAGGCACAGGAGGCTCTGACATCAATGAATTATTTTCTTTTCTACATGCCTGGACTTGCCCCATCGCCTCACTTTCAGTCACACGCACAAATGGGCCGAGTCAAACGGTTTAGGCATCCTGTTTTCTTTTTTTGACACTGTTTGAAATGAGGGTCACAGACCACATGTGAGGCACAACACAGGTCCCAGTCAGCAGTCCTCTAAATGTCCCATTCATGTCGAGGCACCGCTGAGCCAGTTCTTAAAAATCTACTCGACTGATGTGGTCACTGGGAAAAAAAAACACAACGAACGGGGTCAGTTTACGCACTCTGGCAGTGAAGGTGTACAAATTTAGGAAACCAGCCTTGGCTGATGACATGGGCATCTTCTTGGCTGCAGACTTTCCAGTCATTCAGCTTCTGGAAATTCTCAACACAACATTGCTATAATTATGCGAGGTACCGGTGAACACCCAACATCAGTGCCCTGAGGGCTGATAGCATCAGCGTAGCACTAATCTGAAGCAAATGTTTGTCTTTACTTAAAATCAGTCGAGCACACTGCACAAAGTAGGAATTACAGGCAGCCTTTAAATATCCTGTTTTATTTAATGAGACACACCAAAGCAGAGCTCTAAATAAATCAGCCAGTCTCTTTTTCTGCTGCCTGTTAACAATGTAGACAAGTATTTGAAATTAAGTCCTGAGTGAAGCTAAAATAAACTCTCCCAAAACATAACCTTGTAAACATTGACCAGCCGGTCTCCTTTTAAGGAAGAGAGAACAATGTTTGAACATACCACCATTTCTGAAACATAATGGCGGGCAACATGCACTTTGAAGGGAGACCAAAGACAACATCAGACGCCAAGTCTGCCAGTCTCTTAAACTAACTCAGACTCTTTCTAGTTTTTACATTTTTAAACTCAGAACTACCACCGCATTTTCTTTTCTTGCTTGCTTACATTTTTTCCCTAATAAGTTTATGCTGTGCGGTAGCATTTTTATCCACAAATGCCCAGTCTGGTGCTAAGGGGTGCGCTTGACTTTGATCACCAGCTGTGCTCCACTAAGCAGTTGTCAGGGGAGACTAGGATACAGAAATTGCAGGTGTTGGTATACACAGTATCCTCAGCTGTGATTATTTGATGACTGTGAAGAGTGTGTCACCTCACCCTTTTCATCCGTCTTCCCATAACGGACAATGCAATGCATTTATGAAGGTCTTTGACCGATATCCCTTCGGCAAACATGTGTGGAAGGTATTGTACTGTTTCATCCTGTTCTTCCTAGTTTGTTTTCCTAGTTACAGAGGGTGTGTGAAAATTTGGACTTATCTATGATATTTGTAGAAAAGGCCCAGGCAGTGCAGTCGTGGACGGGCCAATAAATAACCATAGCAACCAGCCCCGACAGGCTCCAGACATCCCTGTGCGATGCTGAGGGCACTCTCCCCAGTTAGTCACCCTGAGCTGACTTAATCCAAGTAAATCTTTCCTGTTGTGTGCGTAGAGCTACAGAAAACAACACACACCCATGTACTCTCACACCCCTGCATTGTGGGAGGTAGATGGATAAGATTGAACTACCGCAATCAGTTGTGCCTATGTACCTGATGCCTAAATCACTTCAGTAAATTTAATAAATCCAAGTCCTGACAACCTATAGTGGTGGAAAAACTCCTGAGCCAGCTAAACCCTTCAGTACAGTATCAAACTTTAAAATTATACCAAGATCAGTGTAAAGTCAATTTGAAATCCCTTCCATTCTAAATAAAGAAAACATGATCGGTTGGGTTCTGATTTTAACGGAAACTGACACGTAACTGAAAAGCCAGGCTAAACCTGCACCCTCTTCTCCAAAAAGAACATCTAGCCAGAGACCGAAAATGTATTCTTTGTCCACCATTCCATTAGGCCAGATTGATTTCAGTTCCAATAATTACCTTACCTGACAAATTTGGTATTGGCCACACTACATGGCGGATTCACATTAAGTACAGTTTACTATAAAATTCAGTGTCTCCGCAGTCACTTACAGCCATTCCGTCATAGCAGGCCACAGGCTGAATTTTTACTACCACAGCAATCATGGCCTCGTGATACCTTTCATTAAAGTTATTCTAATGAGGTGTATTGATTTTGAATTTGGGGAAAGAGAGCACTGATATTGGTTCCATACTTGGTATCAGTAGATTCCTGAAATAAAATTGGATCTGTGCATCACTACCTTAAAGAGTTTAGCGACAAAAAAAGCCAAACAATTTGGGAAAACTAGGGCTTGTTTCATGATATCTGAGTTTACAGTACAAGTTGTGACAGTTCAGTACATGACAGCGTGGCGAGATATTGCAGCACGTAAAGTGTAAATGCCCCCATCTGAGTTAGACCCTCCAGTGGATTTTTCAGTGGTGTAAATAAAGCGAACCATTGACTGGTGACCGATGACCACTTAGAAAAACATGGATAATTCGAGTTGAAGTGGTCATGATGAGTTAAGGAGGATCATCTTAAGGCATCATTATGTAAACAAATGATGGCTGCACAGTGGGTTATGGAATAAGGATATTTTGCTGTATGAGCCAAACTGAGGCAAAATAAGGCTGCACTGAAATTGGACAGTCCTTATCGAGCTGTTATGATGTATTTGGTCTAGCAACGCAGACTTTGAAAGATCCGGTCCCTGAGCTGGGACAAAGCCATCATTTAAGTGCATACTTTTTCAATCAAATGCAAGCGAAACGTCTGAGATTGTTTGCAAATTGTTCGATGAAATGTCTGGAAACACCTCCCCGATAATGGATATTGAAATTCCGCCATGTCCTGGGGTCAAATCGCTCCCCCAGATCTTTGGACATGCTGTGAACATTAAGGCTGCCGAATAAATAACTTAAATGAATAGCTCTCTTAATCACTGCAATCTCAAGATCAAAAGATGCAGTAGCTTTAACAGGAATATACATGATAGTCATTGTACAGTAAATACCAAGCTGTTTGAAGTAGAAATCTCGAATTAAATAATAACTAAGAATCTCTTCTTGCTGCCTCATGTTTCTCGTTTTTAAAAAAAAAAACTGAAACACAAATGAAATGAAAAACTATGTCCACAGTTACTGCAATACATGTTGCAATTGCTGAAATGATTGCATCATCATCCGTTAGTTATTCAGTAGAGATCATTTCAGTCAATTGATGTGGTCTCATGTATGTTGTAATAGAATAACCTTTGATGTAAAAATGGCAAAACGCACCCCTCAATCTAAGACTTTGCCTTGGTTTTCCAGTTCCTCTTTGTCTGTGAGACTACAGGTGACTATCTGGCATTTAGCGCACTGCATGGCTTTTTGTACAGAATCAGCTGCTGAAGTTTTTCCAAAAAAAATGTCTTTGAAGTCTGTCTGAGATAAGATCAAACATTCTAAAATAAAACTGTAACAGAATTATTAAATAGCCTACAGAAGATATTAAAAAAAATTATCCACCTTCTCTTTGTCTGAAAAGGCATCAAAGCCTCCTGACTCCCCAAGGTATTGGCTTGAGTAGGTTAAAGTAGCATGACAGGGCTTGTGCATCACTCATGTACCACCGCTGTCTGACAAAAGTCACACATCTCCAACAAGCAAACTTTAAAAAAAAAAAAAAAAAAAAAGATTTTCTCGGTGATGGCAGTGTCATTTTGAAATTATTCGACAAGTTTGAGGAGCTTCAGGTTAATGAAGGCCACAAAAACGAACCGGAAACCTGTTCAAGTTTAGAAAACAACGACTATGGGCTTTTGATTCTGTAGTAACAGGACATTTTCCTTGTGCCGAGCCATCCAGTAATCCATTCAAACATTCAGCAAGGGATCAACATTGTCATCAAGTTCTGAATAATGGCATGGCAAATAAAAAGTTGTTTTTGTTTTTGTTTTTTTTGTTTCCTTTTTCCAGTGACATAAGCCATTGAATAGATCCTTAACAGAGGTGAAATTGCTACTCTGAACTTGGCTAATTCTAATCATTTAAGCTTTGTTTAGGCCTCACAGCTTAGGCCTGTAATTTATATTGACTGTTCAAAGAACATGCAGGCCGATTTCACCTCACATTTAACTATGATTGTTGCCCAGCTTGCACCCTACACATGCACAACACTACATGAAACCGATGGGGTGTACAGGCTGTTTTCATCTGAAAGCTCACTGTGCTAAGTAAATGCAGCTTAAATGAGGCTGTTTTTATTGGCTCTTATGTGCTTGGCTCATGGAGTTTAGCTTGAGCAGGCATAGCCCACAGTGTCTTATGTAGCTTGTGAGGTCCTGACTTTGCTTTCAACTTCACGATTGAGTGAGGCGGTTTGTCATTATTTTAACCGCGGGACAATTACTTACATTCCATCTAACTGATAAAAGCCTCACCCCCACATGTGTTTGGGGTTTTTACAACACTTCGTGATGTACGCGGTGCTACTACTCATACCTGTGCACCCTAGTAACAGATCTACTAGATATTACTGTGGTAAACGTGATGAGAGTTTTCATTTAAGAAGACCCCAGCTCAGCTACCTCATTTACAACTTAGTGCATCTGCGGTAGGAGTTTGCATTTAATGAGGAAATAGCTTCGGGGTAGTGTAAGTCAGAGGCTGCTGCTTTATGTGTAAAAGATGTGAATGGTGCATTTACCATGCAGCACTTTCATCTCATAACTCTTACAGAGAGTCCTACACAAGTGCCCCCTGTTGACATCTCTGATGTGAAGTTGCCTAGAGGCAAAGCACATCAAACCTTTTTCACCCTTTCAGCTCATGTATCTGATGATTATTAAGGATGAAGGCTGATGAGACAATACCTGCGCCAACAGCATTTTAATTTATTTTGGCAAAGCGAGGTTTGCCTCTCAGAAATGTGGACTCGTTTACTGATCCTGACCGGTGTTAACAATAAAACTGTCACCATCACTATCGTAGAAGCACTCGAGGGATTGTACCACGGGAAATCAATGTTTATTTTAAGTAACAGAGCAAAGGAGAAAAGAGAAAAAGAGAAAAAATGCAAGAATAGAGAATTCAGTTTTTTTGTCATGGCCACCACAGGATAACTCATGTTTTGTAAATAAATTATATAAATTTCAAAACAATGGCACATTTGAACTACATGTAATGAGGTCTTAAAGACGCAAAACCTTGATGTTGACAAATTAAATATTTTATTTTCATGTAACAAGACAAGACAGTGCGAAAGTACTTATATATCCAGATTGTCACAATTGTTTGGTTTAGCATCCTAGTTTTGAAATTTCTTATTAATATAATCCAAAACATCCTCCGACCTTTCTGAAGAAAGGTCAATGTAAGGAATAGGAAATCACAGACACTGTAAAGAGAAGAAAGAAAGCAACAACAGTCAACATGAGCAATAAAAATAAATAACTGAAGAAATAATGAGATATTTCATAGATAAACATATATATTTTATAAAAGATTAATGCTCTGTGTGCCTGATGGCTGCGTGCAGAGCCACAGCAGCAGCAAATTTCAGATCTGCAGTTCCACACATGCCAACACGTGCCACTTATTGGTCAGGATTGTAAGTGCAGCAACAGTTTTACTATAGATCTGCAAATACAGATATACAGCTCCTATTTTCAACTGCTTTGTAATTCTTTAAACAAATTGTTAACTTCGCCATAAATCATTTTCAATTCTTCGTGGACAGAGCCAGTTACAAATATTGGTCTAATGTAATAATATGGCACTAATTGTGTAATTAATTTACATTTACGGTATTGGCTTAAACTTGAATATAAATGCCTAATAATAAAAGGCCCGGGACAAATCCACCCACACCACATAATTTCAAAATGACTGTTAGGATAAAGAAATGCTCACAAATCTCTAACATCTGCTAATATTAATGTCTGCCTTGAAAAATAGCCAAATACAGGCTCAATAACAGAAATGTGAAATGCATTTGAGTATTTCACCCTGAGGAAACTCCATCTGTTATCATAGCCAAGTGTTTTTACATGTAGACATCAGGCTTTCATAAGGAATTAACTAGCATCGTACTATCATCAAACGTCTAAACCAGGGTCAAGGGAAAAAGAGTGAAGGAAAAAATACACAAATTTCATAAATCATAAAATTGGGATTTGAATAATCAGTCATTTTTAACCCTTGGGAAGGTGCTAGAGAGAAATACTGTGTATAGAAAGGTTGATAAGATATTTCCATACATTTTGTTCAACAACATCACATTTTGAGATGTGTTTGTCAAAGGATTTTGATACTGTCACAACATTTTGTCAGACAAGTTGCTTTCAGTGGGTTTTGATAGTTCTGAGTGCTTGACACACTACTTTTTCCTAGAAGAAAAAACTGATCTTATACATAGTTTTAAGCCTTTGAAATGTTGAAAATGGTGTCCCACAAAGATCCATACTGGGTCCCCTGCCATTTACTCTATACATAAATATTTATTCTTCAACTCAGACTTTTAATGCCCTTTTTTATATGACACATGATCTTTTGGATCATTTCCCTATCTTATTCTACAACAAAAATAGCTCTTTTTGCCAAGTAGAATAACTTGATCGTAAAGTTAAAATTGAAGTTGGATTCTTCTATAGGAGGTATTTTCTTCTTACTGCTGCTGCCATTATCTTAACAACTGGATCAGGTTGAGGATAGCTAGTTCCCCCACCATTATGAGTCATGGATTAAAAAGTCCGATGGTCATCACCAACATTGAGAAGAAGCAAGCATATCCATATCCATATCATCCTTGTCCATTATCTTATTACACCTGGAATACACCTCAACATAAACTTGAATTTATACACTAATTAAACTCATTCATTCCTTTTACTTGATGATATTTTAATAATCTGATTGTGTGATCATTTATATTTTGTATTGACTGAATCATCTTACTTGTGATCTTGTGTTTACATAACTTGGTCCTAGGTCTCTTTTTGCAAAATAAACCTTGATTTTAATAAGCCTGAACAGACAAGGCTTAACAACCTCAACAACCTGAAGCATAAGGGAAAATAACACAAAACAACTAGCACAAGATAAAATACTGACCACCATAAACCGTCGCACCAACAAAAAATAAACAAATCAGTATCTAGTGCAGACAGAGAATAGGAAAAATAGCACTGGCCTCTTTGAATAGTCTTGGGTTCAGTTTTGACAATTGAGAGAAAAAGTGAAATAAGATCAAAATGCTCCAAAAGTCCGATTATGAGACAATAGTTTGCCTTCTGGGGGAAAAAGAAGTTTCCTACTCTGCTGTAAAAACATGAACCTGAAAGGTGTTGCAGGTAATGGTTTCCTGAGATAACCCAATAAAAGAAGGTGTCTTACCATCCCCATGGAGACAGAGGGGAGCAGTGCTGTGTGTGAGCAGTACAGTAGAGCTTAGGAACATCAGCAGAGGACAAAATCAGACAGACCACAGTCAATGGTCAGAGGTTGAGTCTCTCCCAGCATTACTCATATCAATACTGCACAGTGAAGATCTGTTTGGAGCCAGTAACTAGAGTACACTTAGATGCATGCATACACAGTCTCGCTGTTTTGCATTTTTTTGACGCTACAGGTAGGAACTAGCCACTCCTAGATTAATCATAAAACTGCGTCTCTGAGTAATATGTGTATGTATGAATCTTGCAATTATTTATGCAGTGTGATTCTAAGATGACGACCACTGTACATTTTATTTTTTATAGCAAAGATATTGGTGATGTTGCACTTTTTCTTGTAGTAAATATTCTGTTGTTGGGCCGATTGTTTAGCTATTTTACATTCAGAAGAGAATCCAGTATGTGGTGAAACTACAGACTGATGATAGAGAAGAGTTGATATAAAAATGAACTCTGTGGGAGGAAGCATGCAGGCATTGGTTGTCTGCCACTGCTGGCATCGACTCAGAGTGTTTCCACTGGAGATGCCAAATGGTCGCAGGCTGTGCCAAGAGAGAGATGAATCAAGGCGACAGGCCGTGGTATTCCCATGTCTCTGATCACAGAAGGTAGACTCTGCTGGGGAACCTGGGAAAATCCGGAGGTGGGAACAGTTTCTGATTTGCTCTCTTAGCAGAGCTAGAACTCGCCCGGGCTGCAAACCTCTGCGGTGCATTTTCATTTAGATCAAAGGGCCCAACCCCAATTCCAAGCATGCAAACACAGTGAAACAGCTGCAGCAGAATCCATGATATTTCCCCTGAGGATTTTCCAAGTGGACATATTAAAACAAACTCCATGCTGTCGGCCACACCCCTGACCACTGGAGCTCTGACCACTCAATGTCCACATCTGTGCCGGTTTGAAAAGAAAATAACCAAGAATGGTCTTCCTAATCGTGAGAAAATGAGCAAAAAGGTTTTCAGCTTTGTCTTCTTAGTTTACTTCATGCAAAATATGTTAGATAATATAGAGCAGCTCAGTGACATATTTACTTCAATGAAAGGGCAGGAAAAGTCTTTTCCTCCAGTGAAAACCGCGAACGCTTGTTTTTGTACATATTTAAGGGATGATCCCCAGTATCCTGCCATGTGTCAAAATATGAACCAGATATTGAAACCACCGAATCTACACACAAACATCTGCGAATATTTCATTCTTCTGGAATTTTCATTTCACATATTTCAGGAAAAAGATGATTTAATCGCTGAATATGAGACTGAATCATTTTAATGGACATTTTTGGTCTGTTAAACCCATTAAATACACTATTAATACCTGCATCATCCAGTTGACAAGACAGAGGAGACTATCTCACACTTGTAATTTCAATACAAAAGAAAGCCTAAACACAACAACAACACTTGATAGTTTTAAGATTCAAACAAATGTTTGAAAAATCTGTGCAATGAATACACTATCCTGAAAAACGGATGTAATGCCCTTTTGTAAGTGCATTATTAATTAATAAAGCGGTTTTCTTTGTCTTTGATTAGATAGACATAGTTGCAAATGACGGGGAGAGATGGTGCAACAGCCTGGTTGTCTCTTCAAAGCCTCGCTCCGGCTTAATGGAGATAGTGTTGCTATGGTAATAGCCATCCTAGCTTAGTCCAGAGGAGAGACTGTCTCTGTAAGCAGAGTTACTGTATGCAAACATCTCCCTCAGGCAACACATAAATGAGACTGAAAAGCTACCTGAGGGCATAGTGGTTGAAAAGGGAATTTACTGCCATCACACTTGGCAGGATTATTTGTGAATTATTGATATGCTGCCAGTAGTGAATAGGAAATTCTTTCATTTCTCTCTCTCACACAAACACATGATGACATATTCTGTGAAGGAAGCGGACGTCAAATGGAATTACATCCAACTATCAGCCGATAAGGCAGACGAAATTTGAACACTGATTGCACGATGACACAGAAGACAAATAAAGAAAGAAATACTGCTGCTTAAAAGTACTCAACGGGAGCCTTTGCAGACATTTTAAGCATATATACACACCAGAAAACATCTTACACCGTAAAAAGGTAATGCCAGAAAGAGGACTTTTCATTTTGCCCTGCAGCTCTCAGAGGATTCCTTCCTAAAGCCCAGGACCTTATTTTGTCTTTCTCTGGTTATTGAAATCTTCAGCCTTAACAGCACCACAGAATACTGTCATGTATAGTTCAGTGGTTGCTATCAGACATTTTGCATGAAAGTGCTAATCAGTTGTTTGCTGTGTCACTTCTGCAAGCATCAGGTAAGCAGAACATATTCATTTCCTGGCTACTTTTCAATTAATTGGACACTGAAGTTTCCAAATAGGTGCAGTAATGTAAATATGGCCACTTGAATAAAAATCTATATTCACGACAAAAAACAGGAGACACAAATCCATCAACATATTGCTATTTAAAAGCTGTCTTCATTTGCATACAACAAAAAATGTAAATAAATCAATATTGCATTTACCAGCTTTTAGAGCTTTCAACTGCATCTGATAAAACTCTTCAACAAAAAGAGCTGGCTAGGTTTTGCAACACAGTCTGAGCCCAGATGTCAAGGATGAACTTCCATGCTCAAGTGCCATATTTTGTGTTTTTGTCAGGGAATTTCAGGGCTCAAATAATAACAACCTATCTTTAGTCAGTGTGAAGCTTATAGCTCAAGATGTATTTCTCATGCCACTCATTAGATTGTACGGGTTGGTGCGGTCATGAGCCAGGTACCACTGCTCATTGTTGTCTCGCTCCTTCAAACCCTGGAAAATCTCCTCGCGGCGGAGCAGTGGCACAGACGTCTCCCTGCTACCCCCCTGCAACTGCCCATAAAGAGTCAAAATGACATGGGTGTTGTCAGAAATCAAACCAATTAGCTTATTTTATATTTTGAGCATATTTGCAGAATATTGTGTTTATGGATCCCATATGTCTGTAAAAAAAGCTGTATGTAAGGAAGTCAAGAAACAGCCTGTAGCAAAAGGGGACACTTGAACGCCAGTTGGGCAGTGAGGAAACTCACAGTTTGGGCATTTAAAAAAAGTGGATTTGCATTTCTGAGGCTGCAGCTCTGGTCTGAGGCTATACAACTGGTTGCCAGGCAACAGCACTGTCGGCTCCCTGAACTGATGTCTCCTCAGCTAAGCCTTCCTGCACAGGAGGCTATGCAAACACAAGTCAGGCATTTAAAAACACAATTTAGATAAAATTGGTGTCAGTCTGGATTTTTAAAAGGCAATAAAAAGAATAGACACAGGGAGGATACACACATTTATCCATTTATATAATGCTCTTATGCAGTCTCATTAAAATGGTTCAAAGGCAAGTGTTCATAGTTAACACAAAACGCATTTTAGAGCTGCCACCATTACATATAAAGTCAGTGAAAAGACACAAATTTGCCCTTGGTGTTGCTTATGCTGAGACAAGTAGCTTGCTTGTTAGCAAAAACAATGTATAAATAAACACCTTACAACTTTTTCAAACAGTTTATGGTTTCTCTAAAAACAAGTATTTCTAACTTTAGATCCCTTCTTTTGTTCGGGCCACTGATCAGTCTTGCATTGACTGGAATCCCAGGGTGCCTTGAGAAGCGATGTGCTCGTCTTGCCCAGTGAAAAGTAACGGGGATGAGCTGAATTTTACAGTGGGTCAAGTTAACGCAAACTGAAAATTTGTGTAAGGTCTGAGCACACTTTTAGTAACACTGTGAGCCAAGTGGAAAAAATAGGACCAGTTTTAAATTGAAAATGCTCATTACATGCTAACTTACAGCATGTGGGGCTAGCGCATTTCACTAAAGAACCTTAATGCTTCGCTGTCTAATTATTGTGTTAAATAGTAGTGGTAGTGACTGACCCACACTGTGATATACTGTTGGGATCAAATTCCATTTGTGTGTCTGCTCTGTTCTGCTCTATACCTTTGAATGTTGATTCTTACCACAGCATCTAACGAACACGGGGGTTGTGTAGTTTCAACCAGAGGCCTCTAAGATAAAGGATTCTGTGATTTTCTGCAGCAACATTTATATACAGTTGGTGGCTGTGTGAAAAGTATGAAACGTTTATCAGCATCTAAGGACTGTGTTATCAATCAGTAAATATTATATGTGCTATATATGACAGTAATACTCATTATTGGGTCTAAATAGGTCTAAATATAATCACATAAAGAGACACTGTTTCCACTCAGGTGTGAATTTCATTAATTGGCTAGTTTTTGCAATGGATGTTAAATGTCTGGTTAAAGCAAGAGGTACACATTTTTGACCCCAGTCCCGTGTCTGAAAAAGCAGTACATCTGCTGTGCGTACATTTCTGCTTCAAATGACTCAATTACAGCGACTGGTAACACAATACAGTCTATTTCAAAGTTTTTACTATGGCAGACGACCCCAAATTAATTTGGTCCCCGTCTCTGACTTGCAATTTTCCTTTAATTTATCAAAGTACTTTCTCTTTTGATATGAGGCCATTGCTTAGAGATAATGACATCATGCTTCAAATTTAGTTTATAATTTCAGGGGCTTTTTTCCTCCTGCGCTTGGCTCTGACATTATACATTATTGTGCCTCTGGGTGAGAGTTGAGACCTGGAAAATCTGCCCATTAAACTGCCTGGAGATATTTCAAGCCTCGTTAAAGACCTGCTGTCTGGTCAGAAGATGAATTCTACCCACACCTTCTTCTTCTCTGTGTTTTTTTTCTTCTCTTTTTGTAATCATGCTCTCCCAGAGGTTTCAGAGTGAATGTGGATTGATGGTTCAAAGGAACTCAGGATGCTACATCATTTTTTCTGTGACTCTGCTTGAGCAGAGTTAAGTAACAGTGTCTCCACGTGTTTATGATTCTGTTTCTACATTTTTAGGTCCTTGTGGTATTAATTACATCACTTCTTTTTAGTACGTTCACTTTCATTTTTACTTCAAAATAAATGGCAGAAATAATTGGATCAAACCTGCCTTCTTGTCTGACCACTTGTTGTCTGATCACTTGTTTTAATGTACCCCTTTTTATATATTCTCTTTGAACCAACTAAACTGGCATATACGTAAGTAAGTTAGTAAGTCTGGTCACCTCCCAGAGTTGTAAATATCATATTAAAATTGTCATTAATGCATAAACAAGATTCTAAAATACTCATTATACACCAGAAAACAACATTGTTGGATGGATGAAACTGGCATTATCATGTATCAAATATCTGCTAATTAATGTATCTAAATTTTAAAATCACCGTAACATGACCAAAGAATATATTAAATTGAAACAACAAGTTAGTTTCCTTACATCAAGGTCCTATACAGAAAAAATGAAAACCTTCCGATATACGAAGTATTTTAATACAAATGAGAAGTGAGGACAGAAAAATGTGATCAGGCAGTAAGAGGACAATGGCAACATAGTGAGGGACAGCACTGCTAAATTACAGAGATAAATAGAAAAAATGGCAAATGACTGTGGGAGGAAGACTAAGATGAAGTTCTTCCATCTGTGTTGGTGGCTGAAGCCATGCTGGGAAAGCACCTGTTTGAGACAGAGCCCATTATAGAGCCGTTACAATGACATTTCCAGAGTGGGAAGACCACAAGTGGCCAATTAAATCATTTGAGCATCGTTTTTATCCACGTTGTCCCCTTTGCTTCTCCTTCTCTATCTCTTGCTCAGAACTGAAATTTTAAGCTCAAGCATGAAAAACTGTAACCATCTCTGGCTTAGGCTCAGCTGTACACAAAGGAAAAAGCATAAGGGTTAAGTTAAGAAGCTCCTCTCGGCAAGGCGCCAGGAGTATTTGAGGTTCGCCCTGATATGCTGAAGGCTCTGGACATTGTTGGGCTGTCTTGGCTGACATGCCTCTGCAATGTCGCATGGAGGTTGGGGACAATGCCTGTGGACTGGCAGACCAAGGTGGTGGTTCCCATTTTTAAAAAGGGGGACCGGAAGGGTGTGCTCGAATAATCAAGGTAACACACTACTCAGCCCTCCAGGCAAAGCGGGGTCATGGAAGTTTGCCCATCCAGTCTACTTGTGTTTTGTGGAGAAGATTTACAACTGAATCCCTTGGGGGATCTTGTGGGGGTACTGCGGGAATATGGGGTTCCGGGGCTGTTGCTAGGAGCCATTCAGTCTCTATTCAATTAACTTCAATTCAATTTTATTTATATAACACCAAATCATAACAGAGGTTATCTCAGGGCACTTTTCATATAGAGCAGGTCTAGACCTTACTCTCTATAGTTATATTTACAGAGATCCAACATTCCCCCATGAGCAACCACTTGGCAACAAGGAAAAAATCTCTCTTTTGTAGTAACCTTGAACAGAACCCAGCTCATGGTGGGCAGGCATCTGCCTTGACCGGCTGGGTTGAGAGAGAACCGATGTTGGCCTCAACCAGGGTTGTTCCTTGTCACCAATCAATGTTTTTGATCTTCAGGGACAGGATTTCAAGGTGCAGCTGGGGGGAGGAGAATGTTCGGATTGGGGGCTTCAGAATCGTGTCTCTGCTATTTGCAGATGATGTGGTTCTGTTGGCTTCATCAGGCCGCGACCTTCAGCATGCACAGGGTGGTTTGTAGCCGGGGGTGTGAAGCGGCTGGGATGAGGGTCAGCACCTCCAAGTTTAAGGGCCATGGCTCTCTGCACGAAAATGGTGGATTGCTCCCTTCGGGTTGGGACAGAGTTTCTGCCCAAGTGAGGGAGTTTAAATATCTCTGGGTCTTGTCCACGAGTGAGGGTAGGATGGAACAGGACATTGACAGGCAGATAGGTGTGGCATCAGCATTAAAGCAGGCGTTGTGCTGGACCATTGTGGTGAAGAGGGAGCTGAGCCAGAAGGCAAAGCTTTCGATTTAACACTTTGTCTACATTCCAACCCTCACCTATGGTCATGAGCTTTGGGTAATGATTGTAAGAATGAGATTGTAGATACAAGAGGCTGAAATGAGTTTCCTTCGTTGGGGTGGCTTGGCTCAGCATTAGAGACAGGGTAAGGAGCTCTGACATCCACAGGGATCTTGGAGTAGAGCCGCTGATCCTTTGCGTCAAGAGGAGCCAGTTGAGATGGTTCAGGCATCTGATTAAGATGCTTCCTGGGCGGCTTCCATTGGAGGTCTTCCGGGCACGTCCAACTGGTAGGAGACCCTGGGGTAGACCCATAACAGGCTAGAGAGATTATTATATATCTCAACCGGCCTCGGACCGCCTCAGGATCACCCAGGGGGAGCCGGAAAACAGTGCTGGGGGGAGTAATTACACTTCAAATTACACTTCAACAAAAAATGGTTGTAGATATACCACATTTTGAAAGCTGCCAAGCAATCTTCATTACTTAAACTTAATGGTTATTATTTTCGTTTCATCTAAAGTGTTAAAACATTGGACATTGAAACAGGTTATACTGCCAAAGCAAAGACTGCTTGCTGAAACAGCAACCAATTAAAACTCACACTGACACTGAACACTCTCTGTTGTGTGAAGAGGTGTATCAAAGTATAATAGAAGATGAGCCTTCATTTCCCTCGTCTTTCCTTCCATTCGGGGCCCTCAGTGATAAATAATAGAACTCAAATGCAGCCTGAGGCAGCTGAGAACACAGCAGCTCCCCAAAAATCAAGGCCCCAGATCAAAGGATTAGCTGTGGAAATCTATGCGCCAGGCACAGTAATGGCGGTGTGTGGGTGTGTGATTATCTCTGAGCTGTGTAAGTGTGTGTGTGAGAGAGAGACAGACAGACAGAATTAAAATGGCAAAATAATAGGCTACCAATTGAGTCACGACTGATTTCCCTGTGTTGTTGTTGTCAGCCTGTAATCAAATTTAACTTAAAATGAGATACATCTGATAATATTAATGTATGATTGTCATCCACATACTAGGAGGGTGGAGTTTGTGTGTGTGTGTGTATGAGTGTGCATGTGGCAGAAGTGGTGGTGGAGAGGGCTGTTCATAGAAACCTTTACCACTTTACCTTTTTTTTTTCTCTTTCAAGGTCTTTGTTTGTTGTACATCGTATACTTGTTGGATGCCCACGCCCTTTGTAAAGATAATTCTATAAGAGCTGGCCATTAATTGAATAAATAGACTATATGCTATATTAGCTACATGGTTTCACAAAGAAACTAAGAGTCAAAGGCCATGCTCTGTGAGGCAGTATTTATGCAGAGCGTTGCTGTGAGCTAAATGCTAACATCAGCCCGCTCACACATTCACAATGACAATGCTGACATGTTTAGTGTGGCGTAATGTTTACCGTCACCATCATCTCCGGTTAGCATGTTAGCATGCCAACTTTTGCTAATTTGCACTAAACAAAAAGCATAGCAGAGGCTGATGGCCCAGTCATCAATTTCACAGGTATTTAGACATGAAACCAAAGCTAGATGAAAAGGCAGGGGGATCACCACAGTTATTACAATTCATACTTAGGGGAACATGAAGCTCTGTACCAAAGTTCATGGAAATCCATTCTCTTGTTGTTTAGATATTTTTCTCTGGACCGAAGTGGTGTACCGAATAATCAATCGCCATGCACTACACTAAAGCCATTCTGCTAGCGTAGCTAAAAATTCATTTCCTAACATTACAGAATTACCTGATGTGCATTCCAACACTATGGAACAGCCTTAAGCAGCCCATTTCATGATGCAACGAGTCTCTCATGTTTTAGATGTTCCTCTGTGTTAAGTTCATGCATTACCATTTAGTGTGCAGTCAAGAAATTGTTTTTTATGCAGATGCTTTACATTTGTCTTGTTTTCATATTTCATTGGGTATCAGATATTTAAATCTGCCGTCTAAAAATACTAAATGAAGAAAAGAGTCACAAAGAGATAGAAAAATAGAAATAAAAGAGTGGAGTGGCATGAGGCAAATAAATTTAGTGGATCCCTCAAAAGCTGAATCAGGAAGTTCAAAAACTGAATTGAACTCTGAGTATAGTTTAACTATAATGCTTCCCTGGAGGGTAGATATATCTTTGAGATTATTTCATGTTATCTTGCATCAAGCTTTATCACTGATTATTTGCAATAGTTGTTAATTCATATCAGAGGAAACGATGAAGCAATAGATCAATGCTGCTATAGCTAGCTGTAACAGAACAGTGCAATTTATTTTTATGTGTCCAGTTAAAGACTTGGTCGACTGTTAGGGAAACACTTGCTGAACACGGTATGACAATGTATTATAATTTGGCAAGTTAATAAGTTAGTAAGATAATAAGTTAAGTTAAGTTGTTAATGAGTAAGTCAGGGTTTGCTGTGAGACAAGATGGCATTTAAAAGGAAATGTAAAATACACTTGATTCCATTGGCCCCTTGGCATACATTGGCTTTCCTTGGCTAAGGGTATGTTTTCAGCCTATAATTAGAAGAAAGGAAGAAAGAAACAGCCGGGCTGACATACAACCCCTTAATTTTCTATTGACCAATTCCACTTTGTCAGAATAAATAAATGTTTTGGGATTCAGGTTTCAATTTAAGCGGGAGTTTATTTTTACATTACAGGTTGCCAAGGTACAGGCTGCAACGAGTCATCCTTGTTCTTAACAGAAAAATAAGATGGCATGAAAGATGTGTAATGATATCACTGGGTGGTAAGTTTTTTAACTGGTGACTCATGTGGCTGTGAATGACAGTGGGAAGTCCGATGTGATGCCAAATCTCAGATGAACCTGAACACAGAGCCAATAAATGGTCGTTTGGTTTAAGCGTGGAAACTACTACAGAATGAACAACATTGTTGTGTAAAAAGACATTTGGATTGTGGATTGTCATCAAGTGCTGCTCTGTAGATGGCAAGTTCAGGCTGGATGATACAACAGAGCAAAATGCCAATCTAGAATGAATGTCAGTCAAACTGAAATTGGAGTTGAAAGAAAGTTTCTGGAAATTCTTCCTCTAGAACATGAAAATATTAAAATGTAAAAAATATTTCAACCACAAACTCCATGAAATGATTATTCGGGGAGCTGTGCATAACTTTTAACTGTGAAAATCATCAAATATGCATGTATGATCAAATCAATATCAAGTGCAATGTCAGCCCCCCTCTTTAGGAACTAATTCGATCTAATGTCAAGCAGGAGCAGTTCGAATCTTCCGATGGTGTTCTATAAAATTGCTCCAAACCACTGACCTGAGCTCCTGGGCCTGCAAGACTGAGTTCTCTTTTTTCAAAATTATGTAAAATTTTAAATATTTTTGGAAGTACATCAAGATTCAGGCTTCTGTTCTGTTGCTCCTGCATCTCCGCACTTTCATTAAGATAGATGCAAATATGTTCGCTCAGTTATTACCGGGACATATTTATATGCATGTCTGAGATCTGCAAATAAACTAATTCCAATTCTGATGAGTACAGTGTGTGACTCTAGGATCCACTACCACTAGTAAATGAAGTCACCTTTCAATTTGTAGGTACTGGATTGTGCCACTGTGACGACCTGCCTGGACAGTTTACTTAAACACACTAAAGATAGTTGTTAAACTGACTGTAATGATACTAACGTGCAGTGCAATTCAGATATAATTAGTCAAATTACAACATAGTGTAGCTGTGACTGACCTGAGACATGCTGTACACAGAGAGCAGGATGTACTTAAATGAAAATTTAGAGGGACTTTCCAGGTTTAAAAACAGAAAACCCACTGTACAATGGAAATTTGATGTATGTCAGTTTATTAAGTATAAGCCCAAGATACATGTAAGCTTTGTGGTGGTTTCATTACATGCCACCTGGTGATGAGCCCTATGTAGGGCTCTTTATGATATTGTTTTTGTTTTTTTTACCCTTGCAAATTTCAGCTAGAGAGAAATTGCTTTAAACAGTCTGTTGTAATACTGGAATCCCCCAGATCATCTCTACAGCCTGATGAAATGTTAAATTAATCATTCAGTGTCATCTGGGACACACCCTTTTTTGAAAGAAAACCAGCCCCACTCTTTTCCCAAGAAGAATAATAATATGTTACTGTTTTAGCCCTCATCTGGAAATATTCTTTTACTTTTACGTACTTACCGGCAGGTCAGAGGTGAAGGTCAACTACAGAACACGACCTCTGACCTTTGTCTCGCTTAAGGACACATCATCGAGGCAGCTGTCTGGGTTCTAACCCCCGATCACAGCCTGACCTAGTAACATTACACTGAGACTTGCTCACTGCGACAACTCCATGTCCATTACTGGAATTGCCACCATTTACATCTAATTAAATCTGCCATTATCGAATAAGCCCAACCGTAGGCTGCGCGCTATGCGGGGGTTGATAGATTCCAGTAATGATGTCAGCTGACTATCATGTATTATGACTATTGTGTCCTTCTGACTGCAGCAACGTTTAGATGAGCTCAAAGAGCTGGATGTCTGGATTCAAAGGAACGCGGTTATGTTGACGCCTGGCGCTACGCCGCTTATCCCAGTGACAAGCGCAGCACGGCGAAAGAGGTGAGGAGGGAGCGAGTGGTTTTGTCCAGTTCCTCTCAGAGGAGAGCATCACTGATCAACAAGGGTACACTGCCACCTACAGGAGAAACCTGTTAACACTGAGCTGTAGTTTTTTTTGTTTTTTTTCCCCCTGCAGCCATTTTGTTGTGTATGTACTCATTACTAACATGTCAAAAGCCAGACACTGACTTGGCTTTTGTGTCTTGCTATTGACAGAGCTCCAGGGTGTCTGCCTGTTTGTTGTTCCATCCTTTTTGGCAACATTTTGCCCCTTTGACTGCCTCTGGCATAGGGGAGGAGCGGTTCTGTGATGTGTGTGTCGCTCTGTTGCAGTGACTGACTTCACATTAATGAAACAGTGTTAGTTGTTTCCTGTTTTCCCGGTCCTACCATGGTTGACTCACTACAGGACTTCACAGGCTTGGCCTGCCCCTGTCAGCTGACCTCTCCATCTCCCAGTAGGCCTCCACCTCTGAAAGGTGCTGTGTGTGACTTGAATGCTGGCATGTGGTTTGATGTGGTGAACTGGGCCGTGGCAGCCTGAAGAAGTAGCTCACTGCAAAAAATGTCCATCTTAACCAGTCATTTTTATCTTATATTTAGCTTTAAAACTTCAGTTTGTTTGTTTTGGGGTTTTTCTGTTGTTGTTGTTGTTGTCGTCATGTCAGTGTTTGTCATTATTGTACAGATTTTCTTTCATACATCAGATAAAATACTTCACAGGACAGACCATTTCTACATTTTTGATATCCATATTGTGGTATTTATGTTGGCTGCTAAAAATGATTTGGATTATTGTTGTTTTTGTTGATTTGATGTGCTTTAAATGTGTTTAATGTTCTGTGTTTTACCACAAATTGCCTCTCAGGGGACATTAATGTTTTCAAAGTCTAAGTCTATTCAAGGTTATATCAACAGATAGCTCCATCAGAAACCAGTCAAATACTTTCTTGCCTCTGGTGGTGTGGTAATTTTTTAACCTACCTTCGCAACAAAAAATATTTTTTGAGAAGCGGGTGAAGAAGTTTTATTTGAGATTAAGGAATAAAATGGATATTTTATGAAGTGAGTAGCACGACCTCTGTCATTTACTTAGATGAAACGGAGCTCATCAGGATGTTTCCAGCTGAGATCGTCAAACAAGAGGGACTGCGAGTGTGTGCGTGTGTTCAGGGTGGAGAGGTGGAGTAGAGAGTGACTAGCTGTCTTTTCCTCTCCCAGTACGTGCTACTATTCACAACTCTTGGCATCTGAAAATCACGATCGACAAATTATTAAAAATCCTCTGGGAAGGATGACACAATGAACACATTAGATTTGAGGTGCATTTAACATACCCTGTAGATTATGGATTCGGAACTGGGGTGGAGTACATTTTTTCCAATTTCTCCCTTTTTTTGTAAAGGATGGGAACATTTTTTTTACGGGTAACAAGATAAGTCAATAAAAATTATGTTCAGAAACTGAATGTCATTGGTCTTTCTATCAGATTCTTTCAGATTCTTTCTTTCAGATTCTTCAGATCAGATTCTACATTTTCATATAGGTTTTTATTTTAAATATTATCCTCTTCTACTGACAGGAACAACATTTGATTAACCTTTAATTGCAGATTTGCCATTGCAGTACTGGCCGCAATCTATTATGGATATATGAATGTGTACAGTGCCACTACAGTATTTCCCTGGAATAATAATCTATGACTGAGAAATGAAAGATATGACCAAGGAGAAAAGGTAAAATTTATATTTTTCGAATATTACGTGGAGAAATATTCACATTTGGAGAGCCGCAAATGAGAAGCTTTAAAAATAGCATTATTAGCAGTCATCAGTTCCTGCCAAGCTGTTGGAGACAGACACTGAAATGTGACCCTGGCGCTGCAAGTACTTTTGAAATCCCAGTTGCATAGCAACGCATCTTCATCTGCAGTTAAGCTTCTCTCCACTGAAGGAGCAACTGTCATTTTTGCTTCAAATGCGGTTTTATATAATAAAAAACTTTTCATGACAAAAACATAAACACCATTCTGTCTGAGGGGTGTAGGCCTTTCTTTTGCACACTCTTCGGATGATTGTGTCATATAAACACATATTTATACTGTAGCTAGTTTAGACACATATATGTGTGTTACTTTTTCCACAGATTCTGTACAGTCCATGCCAGATCTGTACTTTCAAAAAATATTTACTTGTTTTAAATGAAGGTCCTGTAAATTACAAAAAAAAAATCCCAATGCAAAGCAATTATTTTTACAGAAAATATGTTGCTGTAAGTGCAGAAATAGGAGAACAAGACATACAAAATCACATAGTTGACTTAACATTTCTTATAGCGTTAACCTAATTAATTATGCACTACCAGTCAATAGCCAGGTCATTGCTTTATGCTCTATTTCCCAGCAGTTGAATAGGCTCTTGAGTTTCATTTAAATGAATGAAATCTCATTTAATTTCATACCTCATGGAGTCCTCATCAAACAGCCACGTAGACATGCAGAACTGCAGTTTACATTATTAACTGTCTCATAAAATCTCCGACAAATCGTTCATATACGTACACAAACAGCCCTGGAATACAAACACACACGAATTATGTATTCATGCATAATTGTGAGAAAGTGCACAGTGCACTTGTGTCCACAGACAGATGCACAGAAAGACTCATTCACATACATTTATACACACCATTAACACCAACTGCAATCCCCAAGTTTCATTTAACAACTGGGAGTGTCATTAGGAGAATTAAGAGAAGACTTTTAGGACAGTTGGAAGATTTCTGCAGGTCTCGAGTCTCTTTGCTTAACCCATTAAGGAGTCTCATGATGGTTCCCTGAAATTTTTGGATTGGAGTTGATGTGCAAGCTTGTCATACTTTAATCTGTAATAGCCTTAAACCTGTGCGTATATCTAACGTCCTACAAAAAAAATACACGGGCAATTAGCATAAAGGGGATGCATTCAGTGGCTTGTAAGATGCAGAAACTACTCTCTGTTTGTGATTTCCTTGACTTTTATACCCATAAAATAGCTGGATATTATATAAACGTATGTGATTCACAATTTCCACACACATACACAATAAGTAAAAATATATATTAATCAAACTGTGTCAAATATTATGGATTCCAGCATTTATAGGACATAGCAGCAGTACAGTAAAGTTTACAATATGCATATGAAAAAGCTAAAGTATTAAACAATATGAATATTTATACATGTACATGTCAGTATACGTACATATGTGAGGGAATTTGAGAGTTTATGTGGAGCACTGACACTCAGCATTCATACACAGACCCACAACAATGCACACGCACTCACATACACGTCTGTTTGTACACGCTCAAGGCGGAGTTGTCCAGATACGCATTGTGAGGATCCATTTTGGCTTTATTTATGTGTGCCACACAACCGAAAGCGCCACGCATTCGTCTTGACACTCCTTGACACTTTCCCCCCCAAGTGCTCATCAGTTTGCCGGCCACGCCTGGATGATCATCTAGATCCTCGAGTCTATAGCTGCACTTATCGCAGTTTAGCTGTTAAACTGCAGGCCCTGCGTTGCTCGCTCCATTGAGTCCGTGGTTGAGTTTAGTCTCAGAGGTTTCACGGAGCGCAAATCCCTTTAACGCCGTTTAAGAGCCTACATAATGCCCTTTCTTCTACTCAGTCAAAGCAGGTGTCACTGTCTTGATATTGCAGCAAAACAAAATGAACAAGGGGGTTTTCTTGGCGGTGGCTGGTGTCGGGGTATATCAACAACTAAAAGCTTCATAGATCAAACTGGTGCACAAAGCAAGGCGGGGGAAACGGCAACACATGCTCAGTGCAAGGGCAGAGTGAAAGATGCACAATTGATGGTAGGGTAAAAATATCACATTACAAATTAGCTATTGAGCACTGTTTACGCTCAGAAAACCTGGCAGACAGTGTGTTCATAGTTGCGGCTCAGGTAAACTCAATAGATTAGAATACAGTGGATTAAATCTGTTTGTGTTTACTATTTACTCAGCGTTTTCATGCAACCTTCAAATTTGTCACCCTTGGGAGCAAGCACTAGAATTTCACAGTATGAAATTACTATAAAAAAAAAAAAAAAAACAGGAATATGAAAATGGATTATATGTATTAATGGGTTTGTCTTTCATCTTTTCGGTCATTGTGGAAATTTCAGTATTTTTTTCAGTGACTACAAGACAATGTGTTAATACAGTATGACTGTATGCACACTATATGAATCCCCTCTGCATTGCTAACTAAACCGCACAAGCCTGCTGCTGCTGCTGCTTTTATTTTTGTGATCTTTTAGTTCTTGTCCTGTTAAATCTTCGACCTGAATCTGATCTGACTTGATATAGCCTACTGTACTGAAAAAGAACCACTCAAACTGAGTCTGAAGCATCCGAGCCCCATCAGAAGAAATGGAATTTACTTGTTACCCTTTCATATTCAATATGTCTCAGTCTGTGGAGGGAGCAGAACTCTGCAGATACACAGGGGGAAGTATTTGCTTTAATCCAAGGATACTGTAGGTCGTGAGGTAGGAGAGAGGACTGCAAGAGGGCACAATCCGGTTTTTCGCAACTTGGATTGACTTACATCATAATTCCTTGGATGGGACCCAGCTTCGACTGCTCCGCTTCCCTTGGAGCCAATGTAAGAGAGCAGCTTCAGATTTTAACACACATTATTGCTGAGTGCTGCCATTTATGAAGGACCGCATGGCTCTACACTTGGCTGGAGAACATGTAGTCTATCTATTTTTGTCTGGGCCCACAGAAGGGTTTCTGGAAGGCAAAACTGCAGAGCAAATAAGTTGTTGCAATTACACGAGCAAGCCAAGCAGAATATTTTTGGACAAAAATACAACTTATAATTCCTTTGAATTTTTTTTCAGCCCTTAAAAGAACATGGTAGAGGTATGGAAGGTAGTATGACTAGACCATAAGGCTCACATCTGGCAGTTCAGTTCAACCTGGGATGATGGTATCATGGACGGAGTGGAGGAGACATATCAAGGGCATTTTCAGGAACCTGAACACACCCTGTAATGTTAGTGTTGTGTTCGGATCAGTGTCAGTAAAAATAAAGTGATTTTAATTCAAACTCAATAACAAAGCTGGCAGAAAAAGTCACAGATTTGAATGGTGACTGACATTCCCATTTCTATCTATCTATCAATCAATCAATCAATCAATCAATCAATCAATCAATCAATCAATCAATCAATCAATCAATCATAATCACAAATACATTAGAGGAAGTATTGCAGGTTACATCACAGCTGCGTCTTTGTTTGGGCTGCAGGCCCAAGAATAATACATTAGCGCCCTCAAGTGGACCATCACACTCTTCACCATCCATTTACTGCAGATAGTCGGTACCTGTGAAAATGAAGTTTTGAAGGACTTTTACACAACAATAGCAGCCCACCTGAAGACTACACTAAATGTGCTAGGCTTCATCCTTTCGTACACTTTGCAAACAAAAAGTAAAAAAAAAACAAACTTTGCTTTTGATCCTTAATATCTGAGACCCAACATGCAAAAGCACGTTGTAGGGAGGTAGTTTTCAGTTCACTTTTCATTTAGAAACGATGATTTATGATGTTTGAAGTAGCATGTGAGGAGATATTTTGTTTGAATTGTGACTGAAAGTGACAGCCTCACCCCTGTGGAATTTGATGTTTTTTTTTTTTTTTTAAATAAAGGAGAGTCTTTGAGAATAGTAATGCCTCCTGTAGATCAGCCACTGTTTAATATGCAACATTATTACCACAACTGTACTGGCCCTTGCTAGGAACTTGATTATGGTACATAGCAATTCAACACATGACATAGAAATAAATCAGAAATGCAAATATTCAACACTTGTCAAGAGCAACTAACCAAGAACTCTTTATCGTGCGGGCATACATTCAATTATAAAAGTATAAAAACACATTTTATAGCCATCTATAGTAAACGTTTCTTTGTCCAAAATTTCCAATCATTTAAGAGGTTGGATAATATTTAAAATAAATATGCAAGATTAAAAAAACAAACAAAATTGAATCAGATTGCTAGGTCTTTACAAGATGCCATAGTGAGAACCCACTGAAAAACTTCACAAAGACTTGACAGCAACAGGGATCATTGGAAGTAGCTTTACGTGTTATTTTAGATTGCAGGCTGAGCTGAGTAATGAAGGAAGTAAAGGAGCTATTAAATTAGGGATTAGGGAAGGTCCCTCTCGCCATTTGCGGGCTGGTGTCCAACTAACCCATTAGATTCAGCAGTGGAGACGATACTGTGTCTCTCAAATCTCCATAGCTTTTTAATGTCACGTGTTATTGTAATTTTCCCTTGATTAGTGGAGTAGCGCTGAATGAGTACGCGGTTGAAGGGAATGAGGAAATGCATAGTTTGCACAGCACATACACAGGCGGTCTAAATAACTAAATTATTAATTATGAAATTTTATTATTAAGTTGTGCGAAAATGATGAGCTGCGTAATTTCCAATAAAAACCAATTTAGGGGGAAAAAACGCAAACATTTTAAAACCGATCCACCACTTCGATTACTGTTTACATTGTGTAACCACCAATGGTATGATATCGTTCCTTTTGTTTTTTCCGTAGTTACGCTCATTCGCCACGTAAGATCAATAGGTCCGTGCACCTTTACGCCTCTCGTTCACGCAGCGCCCGTTGCTGGATACAAACCGCACCGCGCAGGCGCGACATTAAATGCTTGTGGCGGGGAATCGAGACCACAACAAACCGTCGGACGGCTGGACTCCGCTGGTGCTGCCGTTCGACGCGACGCAGGATTTAGAAAGCCGAGCCTGAAGATGGTTGAAGGTCCGGGCTGCACCTTAAACGGGGAGAAAATCCGCACTAAAGTCCGGAAAGGACAGAAACTGAAAGAGATCAGAGGCAGTTTGACGACGTCCACCGTAAGTTGCGTTGTGTTGCTAACTAACGACTCGAGCTGGTGTTTTGTTACCGAGTGATTAAGCTAGCGTTAACCGGTCGCGGTTTTCTGTCCCCTTACAGAAAAACAAGCCCGGGGGACATGACTTCCGCGCGCTTTATGGTTGTCTGTACACCGGTGCGGAAACTCTCGGGAAGGAGCTCTTCGTGTACTTTGGCCCGACAGCGTTGAGGTGATGTAGAGACTGTACGACGGGGGAGCCGCCGTCACTCTCAATATATCCCCAAGTAACTTCTAGCTTAGTCAGTGCCCGCCCGGGGTTTTGAACGAACGGGGCGTGTGTCACAGTCCGCCCCCCTGGAACAGTCTTCGTCCGCCCGTGAGAGTAGTGTTTCCACCGTAGCGCCCTCTTCCGCGGCTCCACTGTACCGACAGGGCCGCAGACGCACACGCAACACCGGGGTTACGCCGAGCTCTGTGACCCGACGGATCGTGTGACCAGATTAGGAATTAAATCGTTCATTTTTTTTAAATTTTTTTTTTGCCACGGCGAACGTTTTTATTTAGCAAAGTGCGTGACCCGATCTAAACACCATGGAGGGCGCCATCTTTGGTAAAAATCCTCTATCAACGATAAAGTATGTGTTAAAGTGTGATTTAAAAACGCTTGCAGGGGGCAGTATAGTGGAAATTCGCTACCGGGGGGTCACAGGTTTTTAATGGGTCAGAGAATTTACTACGACACCTGTTGACTAGAGCCGAGACGATTAAGTCAGTTCATCACAAAAGATAATCAGCAACTATTGTGATAATTGATTAATAATTTCAGGCAGTTTGTAAGTAAAAATAGTGAATTGATGATGATTCCAGCCTTTCAAATTAGATGATATCCTGCTTTTCCTTCCTTTATATAATTGTTAACTAAATATTTCTCGGGTATTTGGACCTTTTGGTCCAAAAACGAAACGAGATACCCGAAGACGTCATGTTCGGCTCGACGATGTTGTGATGGTTATTTTTGACATTTTATAGGTAAATGATTAATCGAATAAGTGACCAGAAAATTGAGTAATGACTGAAAATAATCTTTAGTCGCAGCCCCACTGTTAATGCTCTCACAGGGCATTTGCAATGTCTCGTTGTTGCTTGCGTTGTTTGCCTTTGGAGGACCACAATGGAAACAAATCTTTATTGACTGTGACTAAGTGTGAATGACATGGATAAAATCCTCTTCCACGGTAACTGTAAATTTATCACAATATTGATGTACGGTATATGGTAGTATTGTGCCTTTGATGGAAAATCAATTGAGAAACTGTTAACAAACAATATAACCAGAGATATTGTCTTTTTTTTTTTTTTTTTTTTTAGTCCATTTAGTCAAATATCAAATATATACAAATACTTTCTAGCCATAATTCAGGCAATGATTTGCAACATTGGCCACAATGTTCAAGCAAGAGCTATTAAAGGAATGTCTACCATTGTATAAATGGTATTGCATATTCTTTAACAGTTTAGAGATTTATAGTTTTATATTGTCTACAGTCTATTTTGTCATATCGCCTAACCCCAGTTTTTACGGTTAAAGTGTTACTTTAATCATGAAATCGGTCAGTCCTCAACATTAAAGGTATATAGCTAAATAGATGTGAGGAAGCAGCTTGAATTGCCAGTGCCATGAATGAGATGACCTCAGTAGCACACACGGCTGTAGATAGACACACACTCCTGGGATGGAGCCTGTGACATTTATATTACATAGTGGAGTCTCCAACCATCAGGCCATCTTTCTGTGCTTTTGTTGTCAAGTCTTATATGGATTGAGGCATGCTATCTTGAAAGTAAATTTTATTTTTATTTTTTTTTCGTTCTTTCACGCTCACATCCTTTAGAGTCCACTTTGGTATGAATGGATCAATGCGTATAAACCCTGCTGAGAGGAAGGATAGGATGGGCTCCATACCAGTGCTGGAAATACACCTGACTAACGACATTGTGTGCTTCTTTGACAGCACTGTGGAAATAAGGTAACGGGGACACCAGCCTAGCCTAGATAGATTGAGGTGATAGAAGTTCACCTTGGGGTATGAGTCTCATACAGGGAGTATGTCCTACATTAGGCTGTGTCTGAAGACAGTTGCTATTGTTGCATGAAAAATGCTGCCTGTTTGGCTCGACATTTGTCCTGTTCATTGACTGTACGGTCCTGGTCTACTGTTCAATAGCCATTTTCTGCCGTCTGAAAATTTAACCTATGCAGCCCCATCTCATAACAAACAAACTGAAACAGAGTATCTGAAAGAAACAATTTTGAATGTCTAACCTCACAAGTGCTCCAGTGACCTTGTGAAACACTCGCAGTAACTGCAGCCATATATTTTTCTAAATTCTTCCTATGCTATAAAATTGTGTGCTCGCAGGTTGACGGGGGACTGTGAACAAAGGGTGAGGGCTAAGGAGAGTCTGGATGTGTGCTCCTCTAAGTTCAGCTTCTCCCACTCTGAGGAGGCGGTGAGGAGCCAAGGTAGCAGGATGCTCTGTGACGTTCTCCTAGACCAGGCTGTCATGCCGGGAGTCGGCAACATCATTAAAAACGAAGCCCTGTTTGACTCGGGACTTCACCCAGCCGTGAAGGTACGGGAAAGATGATGGATTGTGTTCAGCAGAGGAACAAAAAAATAGGGTTAAAATGCAAGACATCTCTCATGGAAAAAGTTTAAGCCCTTGTGTTATTGAGTGATGCATTGCAATGAGGAGGGTGAAATAGGGGAAAGACAAACAAGCGCATTGCGGCATAGATATGCCTTTCCCTCATTGCAGTTTAGAAATTGAATTTTTTTTTTTCTACGAATGTATATAGTCTTTATTAGGGATCAGATGTTTTTTTCCCTCTGATTTATAACATATTTTTAATGTTTAAAAAAAAAATAATAATAAAAAAAAAAAATAAATAAATAAATATATATATATATAAATATATATATATATATTTTTTTAGACCCGATCTGGAAATCCTATCACCTGAAATGTGATAAGATCCAATGCTTCACATTGCTCTGTGTGTGTAATTTTTTTTTTTTTTTAGAGTGACCTATCCACTGCAAGTAAGAGAACTTTGCGCCATGAATACTTCTATTACTAGAAGTAATATATAGACTATAGCACATTGGAGCAAAACATTAACCTAGGACTTGGCCCCTTCTCCGTCAGGCAACATTCAATCTTTGTGAGCTTTTCCTCCATTATGGAGCCCCTAAGTGTCCTGAAGGACCTAAAAGTGGTGTTTTGTTTTTTTGCACTGTCTGAGCCCAAGTCAGGTCCTTGTTGCCGGGGCTGCTCGTCTTGGGAAAATCATATACGTAATTTTTCTCTGTTGCATCATTTTAAATCCAGTTTTTCATTCATATCTGGTTTATTTATTAGTTATATGCTTGTATTATTGATTTGCTGACTGTGAGTGCTTTTCCTCTGTTTTGAAACGAAGGGCTATACAAATAAGATTTATTCACTCTGCCTGTGAACTGGAACAAACTGTGCTGGTTCATTCTCAGGTTCAGCAGCTGACCGACAAACAGATCCACCACTTAGTGAAAATGACGCGGGATTTTACCCTTCTGTTTTATAAGGTAAGACATTTGTTTATCAGTCAAAACTTTTTTTAAAATTCATTTTAGATGTTGTCTAGCTGTAGGTGTATTGTTTATTTAGATGTATAAACATTTACTTTTAGCTACATAGTTGACTCCTCATTCAGTATGACTTGCAAGATTGGATTAACTTTTAATCCTGTATTGTTGAGGAAGGAGAGCAGAAGTGAAAGCTCCACTGACTAGAGAAAAGATAAAACAAATACTCCTTTTTCTTCATGCATATTAGACAAGTAAGAATAGCTGAATGTTTTTTCTCGTTCTCTTTATCCTCATCTTTCTATTCCCTTGTCTGCCCTTCGTGCCTCTATCAGTGTCGCAAATCTGGCTCTCCTCTCTACAAACACTACAAAGTCTACAAGCGTCCCCAGTGCGGCCAATGCTTTCATGTCATCACAGTCTGTCGTCTTGGAGACAATGGCAGGATGACTTACTTCTGTGAGCGCTGTCAGAAGGGAGATCCCAGCCGGGTTGACATCGGGTAGGAATTCTCATAGACCATTGGCACTTTGGCTGGATAGGTATTGGCTTGCATTCTTGTAAGGATTTTTACATTGAAGGTTAGTGTAGGTGTCGTTCAAAAATGGGTGATACCAGTAATGTTTAAGATGAGAATAAAAGAAATTCTATTACAATGCTTTTCCTCAGCAACATAAATGCATATTTTTACACCTCAGTTTAGTATACTAAATTGTTTTCTGGCTGACATAATATGAAGGGTTTTCATGAACAATAAAAAAATATGCGCTATTGCTTTTCCTGAGTAGAAATATGATTTAAAAACTGATATCCTTTTGTAACAGTAAAATTTACATAATACATAATTTGTATAATACATAATATATTTCGTTGCTAAAAATTGAATACCACCAATAATACAGAAACAACACAGTAAAGCGAGGTGTCATTTTTCAAAACCTAGTCTTTGCAGAAAGTTCCAAGGCCTTTTTAGATAATACATTCAAATTTTATAGAGGCCATCTTTACAGGCAGATGGGCTTGGCAGGGAGCGGGAAGTATTATTTTTGGGGGCGGGGGGTGAGGGGGGAATAAATGTGCATATAAGGCTGTCTTTGCCAGACAGGGCACAGGCTTAACACCTCCTGGGTTGTGTTTGAGCAAAGCTTTGCATGGGGTTAGAGCCTAAAGCCCTTACAACACATTACTCAGCTGATAAAGCAATCTGTGAAGAAAGTTTCCTGAAAGCCACAGCGTCTTTCCTTCTCCATGACTGTTGGCATTGAAGATTTGCTGTCTTGTCAAACATAATCGAGCTTCGTGTCCGAGCGCTAACATGTATGCTTGGAGCGCTTCTGTGAAACACACTGCCTTCTCACATACAGTATCTTCATCCTCTGCTTGAACTGTAAATGTTGGCCTAGTTAAAGTTTTCTATCTTGCCTTTTTATTTTATATAATTGGGTTCTAATAATGGTTGCTGAATAACAGCAACATGCGACACAGGTCCCCCAGCTGGGAGTCAAATTGTGGACCAGGCACCCTGGTTGTTCTATAATTTATATGTATTACTCATTTTGCACTTGCAGTATCAAGAACTATATGCTTGTAATGTAAGTAATCAAGAAAATGTATGTTTACATACGCACATATTGTAAATAATTCTGGAATTCCTTAGCTAAACAGTTAAACTCTAAAGTGATATAATTTAATAATAATTTATATGTCCCATTTCCCAGTATGGAAGTCATTTTCCAAAAATGGAAATGCAGTCATTTGTCAGTTTATTAGGTACACCTAGATAACACTAATGCAGTCTAATACAACAGTCCTGCGATACATTTTACCCTCATGATGGTTATGATGTTTAGTTTTTGTTGACATTCCTTTTAAAGAGTTGTTGAATCGACTTTGTGGTCATTTTGGAGGCTTTTCGTTTGTGGTGCAGTTGAACCGTATTGTGTTATACTGAGAGGTGTTTCTTGTATTTAGTCTACCCTCATAAATAGACAAAATATTAGAAAATGTAGAATCACTTTTTTTTGTCTAGCCTCACTGATAGGTGTGTGGGTCTTTTGTTAACACAAAAAAATCCAGAGTTCTGTTATAACACAGTAAAATGATTTCTGCTTCAGTGCACATGTTTAATTAATGTGTATGCCTGTTTTAGTAACAAAGGTTTATTAGAAAAAAACGTTGTCGCTCTTGTGTTATCTTTATCCAGTAAGCTCCCAGTCAGAAACAGTCTGATTGACTGGGCATACAGTGAGAGAAACAATGACAATGTGGCTAAGAAGGAGGAGGAGGAATGGGCGTGTCAACTCTGCACCCTCATCAACCAGCCAGCCGCAAAAGCCTGTGATGCCTGCCTCTCTCCAAGACCTGAGGGTGAGTAAAATGTTCTGGATTCGCTGTCACTGAATTTAACGGGGCAAAAGAATATCCTTGTCAGCAAGAGATGATTTTAAAAAAAAAAAAAAAAAAAAAAAAAAAATAGTAGCTGTAGTTTTGCTGTTTAGCTGAACGATCCCACCTATTGCTTGCCATTGTTGCCGAAGTACTTCTGAGCAAGGCACCGAACACCAAGTTAGAAGTGCGACTTGGTCAAGCAGGCTGATTTTCTCAGTAGTTGTTTCCCCATATGTTGCTGTGCAAGTAACGAGTATGTGTGTCAACTGGCCATTTTTCTATGACTGTCTTGAGATACATTATGGCAGCAGTAAACGAATAATTGAAAGAAATATCTTTGCTGTCTGGCTGTTGCTGCTGCCAAACCACAGCTGAATGGTTTACTTTGTATTTTTCGTATTTTATAGTTTGGGTTTTTTTTTTTTTTAGGATCATACGGCCACATTTCAAATAAAGTTTTTCAAACGATAACTGACTGAACAGCTGAGTAGCTTTATGAGTAACACTCTGGACTACAGTATGCCCATAGTTCCTTTGGTAATGCTTTGTTTCCAAGCATGGATAAACTGCCGTCTATAAATGCCTTTCATTTTGGCATCGATTCCTGCAGTTGGTTCAGATGTTCTCAATCAAAACAAACTCCACTTTGGACAGGACAGAAACCAATTTTAGGCATTTGGCTACATTTACAGTGCTTTTAAAACGCATTTTATGTTTGAAATTAATTGAGATCACTTGTAGATATCCAAAAGGGTCTTTTTTTCTGTTGACTAGTATTAAAAAGTCACACCAAATCTCCTTTGATTCAGTGTTATAAAACAGTAAAACACGTAACCTTCCAAGGGGAGTTGATGCTTTTTATGGGGACTGTACTCGTAATCACCAGAGTGTTAACAATGTTGCCCTGAGCTGTTCGAAATAGCAGCAAATATGAGTCAACTAGATCTACAAGTGAACAATAAATATGTAAAAAGTTCACCTGTATTTTTGACATGTGTGTGAGTAAGTAATGACAATGGTTGCATTTTGAGAAACTATTCCTTTTGAAAATGAGGAAGTGAATAATGGACACTTGCTTTTTTTTCAGTAATACCCTGATATGTATTTCTACAGTTACATAATAGTTTATCTCTGTGCAGCTCCATTAAAAGAGTTGGGGCAAATTAATGGTAGTTTTCCAGTGACTGTAGTTAAATGGGGATAAATTTCACAGAATTTTGCATAAGGGCATCACCAGTACAACACTTTTTTTTTTAAACACTACACAGCGCAGCAGCCTTTGGCTTACTGGTAAATTTATGGCAAGCTAGCCACTTAAAGCTAAAAACAACCTGCATTTTACAAGAGCAGCCAATGAATCAGAATAAGCTGCAGCTGCTGAACATGTAATGAGTTTCTCCCTCTGGCTTCATCTTCACAGTCCACAAAGACCACAGCAGCACTGAGGCATCACCCTTCACCGCTGATTTGATAAAGTACCCTTGCACTGCCTTCAAGAAACCACAAGAGGAGCTGAAAGTCAACTGGAGGTCTGCATTTGGGACTTCCACTCTTGTTTTCTCTGACTTAAGCAAGAAGCCAAAGCTTGTAAACTCCCCACTCTCCCCAGCCGGCAGTCATTTGAATTCCTTGGCGTCAGAGCGAGGTTTATATAAATACAGCGTCTGCCAAGGGACAACAAGCCCCAATTATGCCTCTGGTGGCTGGCAGAAGCAAAGTGCCGAGCTCTCCAATGGGGAATCGCTGGCCTCCTACAGTCACCCATCCAAGAAAATGAGAATTGATCACAGTCCCTTTCCCAGTAACAATGCTCAAAATGGAACCTCCAACTCAGGGTGAGTGAATATCTTGCTTGGCTATTCATGTATAAGTTTATAATAAGAGAAGTTTTTTGCAACTTTGGGGAGATAAGTGGAATAAAAAATCGGCTTTGGTAGGATACCATGCAAATACAATTATTACCAACACATATCATCACAAACGGTTGAGGAGTTGTTGCTTGCTCACTAACAAGGGTTGATGTGACAGGGATTCCTGTGTTTTATTTTCATTTTATTTCAAGCTAATGAAACTGTTTGTTCACTTCTGTCAGTACACACAAAATAGGAACGACGAGCCGTGGCTCCTCCAGTTCTTCCAGTCCCAGTGCCCCTTGTTGTGCATCCCATAGTCGTCCAGCTGTCCTCAGAGTGGTCCACAAAAATGGGGAGAATAAGGGACGACAGTTCTATGCCTGCTCACTTCCCAGAGAGACCAAGTGTAACTTCTTTGAGGTGAAAATGGAAAGCAATTTATCTCTACAGCATTTTGTCGGCTGGTTAATAAGTAACTTTTAAATTATTTCTACGTATCTTCGGTTTTAGCCAATACACAAACATTGTAATTTGTTTGCATCAGATTTTTTATTTTCTCTGTTGCAGTGGGCAGACTCGCACTTCCCTCTTTGTCAGCATGGGAAACGCTGTTTAATGAGGACTGTTCTGAAAGTAGGACCCAACAATGGCCGGAATTTCTACACCTGCAGCTTTCCAAAGGGTAAACAGTGTGACTTTTTTCAATGGGCAGAAAATGGACCAGGGGTGTCCATCCTCCCTGGCTGTTAATGTGTTTTTTTTCAATACATTACTTCTAAATGAAACGCGGAAAGGTCTATGTTCATATAAATAAATGGACATAGAAATGACACAATAACGTATCATTATATTTGTCAAATACGCAGATGTGTTTCCTGAAATATACATTTAATAGAGAATATCTATCAAATGTATGATCCTTAGATCAATCATTTGTACAAAAATGTCCTCTAATCAAGTGTCTATTTGCATTTAATTTGTACTATGTCCTGTCCATGTCCATCTTTTAAAGATGTAAATTTCAAAGTTGTCACAAGAAAACTGTGATAAAACTAATAAAGAATCCAAACAAGTCAAAGAAGCAACTGTTAAAATTTCAGGTGACAAATGCATGTTTTCCTTTTACTAGTTATATTTTATTTATGAACTGAAAACCAAAACCATCAGCATTAAAATACAGCATGAAGACTGTTGAGATGCACACAACCATAAACCATTTAAAAGCAGTCCACAGATTTCAGGAGGGGTGTGCTTGATTCGGAGTTTGACACCATGTAGTGAAACTGGGAGAAGCCAGGGACTTTGTTGCAGGCTGCACCTGGGGAGATGAAAGAGAAAAGAATGATGTCACAGGAGAAGAAAACTTTGACCCTCTTCTCAATAGGGCCACATTTAGTACTGGTATTAAAACGTGATTTATAGCTACATGTGCTATCTTGACAGTGAATATTCCTATAACTTTTCCCTCAACCGTTAACAGCTGTTAATGCCGGTGTTCAGTGTCTCATTACGCTCAAATCTCATTTTTCATACCTGTATTGCAAAGTTTGTGAGCAGGCGGCAAGAACATAAAAGGGTAGATACATATAATCCTGAACAAACTGTAGGTTATTTGAAAATGAAAAGGTTATCTAATGGTTTTTCTGACGGAGGCAAGAGAAAATGGCACGTCGCTTCAGCTGCAATAATGATTTTAAACTTTCTCTGTAATCATCAGAACAAAGCCGTCGCTAGGTAGAGAACTGTGCTGCAGTTTGAATAGTGGATGGAATACTTTCAGGAGACGGTTTGATATAACTTCAGTGCAACAGTGTTTTAACTGTCTGGTTTAAAATGTTGCACAAAAATGATCAATTCAAATTTTATTCAAATCTTTAACCTTCTATCTCTGGTTACACTATGCAACCTCACTGAAAGCAATTAATGTCAAGTTCTTTGTTTATTTTATTACTGTATCAAGGCAAGGTGAGTAACATTATTGGGTTCATGAAGCGACTGGGAAGGCTTATGAGAGTACAAAACTCATTTTTAATGTTTTTGTAAAGGTTTAGAATACTCTTGGTGAAACATTTGTTCAAGTTCAGTTTTATTGTCACTTCCACACATGTATGTCCACATACGGGACTACTAAATATCATTCGTCATGGACCACAGTGCAATATAGGACAGACACTTAAAACAAAAAAACTTAACATAAAAAGGTACAAACACCACGCACTCTTAATAGAGAGAGAGTGAGCACTCTTACATTTACCCGCAACAACTTAATTGTAAATAAAGTGGATTTTTATGTAAACATGAGTTTCTAGATTAAGTCTGGTTTAAAGCATTTCAATATTTGCAGATATTTGAAGATAGATGTTTGGCCAAAAACTTCTGATGTGACAGTGATCCATCCAGGCCTAGTTTATACTGGATTTGGGGAATCCTGGATTGTCTTTTTCAATAATTCATCATGGAATTTTAACGTGCTGGTAGGTGATTAATCAGAATTATTGAGAGAAGTTTCAATCAAATGCAATTTTTTTTTTTTTTTTTTTTTTTTTTTTTAAATGAAAAGATGCGAGTGTGTTTCAGGTGCGTGCCTTAGTTCCTTTCGCGGGGAGCGTTACAGTCCCAACCCAAACACTCACCATAATGGCCTGTTGTGTTAGCACAGATGATGGCTCCAAAGAACTCCGAGTAATGCCTCTTGATTCTGGAAATAACCTTCTTGCAGGCTGCCGAGGGATCTGCCCCGGCCCTCATCAATTCCACAGCCAAGTAACTGTTGGCAGGATTACATGCAATACACATGAGGCAAACTTAACGAGTGCTGTCAAGGCCACCAACCAGGATGATGACGGCGATGTGCTTGCGATTATGGGGGGTGATAAAGCTCACAATCACACAAATATGATGTGAAGAAACACTGATTAAATGTGATTTTAAGTAACCTCAACACTCCCACCCTCACTTCATGTTATGCAAGGAAGTCGTGACACTTCTTTTCAGGTGTTCTCAAGTGTACAAAATCAGCAAACGTGGAGAAATTGTAGTAATTTACTATCGCTGAATGCAAATTACATGGGTCTACACAGACCAAAATTGACTGCTGCAAAAGTATGGGATTAGTAGAAAATGTGTAGGGCCCTTTTTCCTCTGTGAATACTTCTGACAGGAGATGTACAATGTCAGGAGTTAGTGTTATTCACAAGATAGCAAGCAAATAAGTTTTAGTAAAATTCACCGTTCTTGGAGAGAGCTACTGTACGTTTGAATGCATCTCATGACACGCTTTAAAAGAAAAGTTCAGGATTGTGGACTTGCAGTTGTAGGTTCGCTCATGTGATGACCATACCCACATACATGACGTATTGTTTTAAAGCAGCCCATGGCTGGTGATGGTGTGTTATGGCTACTTTTTGACGGTCAGTGTTAAACTCCATAGGTAGGCTTGTAACCACACTTATGCATTTAAAAATATCTAGACCGCTGTGAAACATCTGGGCAAGGGGAATTTATGACAAACGCACTTCAGTCCACTCAGAAACAGGCAGCCCTCAGGTGTGGTTGTGTGTGACTACGAATGTAAAGCGGAGTGAAAGTTAAAAGAACAGTGTGTGTGTTCACAGAACTATCCTGGAAAAAGAAAGTTTAAAAAAAAAAAAAACCCTCTGAGACTACCGTATTCTCACAGCCTGGAAACAAACAGCAGCGTTAAGTGAAATCTCGCCTCTTCTGTGGAATGTAAAAATGACAGTTTTGGGGCAACATATTCCACTCCACTATTTATAATATTGTTGTTGCGCTTGAACCTAGACGCTCACGCCAGAAATTGGCTGTTTAAAATCTACAGGTCACAGATAATCAATATTCTAGTCAATATTCTCTGGAACATGATTCTTCTGTCAGGAAAAAAAAAACCATGTAACAGTCTTGTTATCCACAAAGGTGGCTGAGAAATAAACCCTGGTCAGGGTGCAAGATGGCGTTGGGATCCAGTCAAGATATCTCATGGAATTGTAAATGCAGCACTGTTAGAGAAGTTCAGATACATCAATCATTTCTGATAGGAAACTGTTTTCATATACATTTCGAACTAAGGAGCGAACCATATAGTGGAAATCTGGATATAGTCCATTCGATAAAGTGTTCACAAAGCTGGAGTAATCAAGGTTTTCCTACACGAGGTGAAATTTTAATCTCACTTTTTTGTTTCACTACTTGCAGGGAGCAATCTGGTTTAAAAAAAAAAAAAAATCAAGTATATATTTTTAAAGATTCTTTGCTCACACTGAAAAATAAACACACTTTTCATTCCTTGCGTGCCTTAGTGGATCCTTTTTTTTTCTGTGGCAAATATGAAAACCTTTTAAAAGTAGGGCCTGAGATTCCTTCCCTTCTCTTTATAAATGTCCTATTTAAGGGTTTCGAGACTGGAATTTTCTTCCATGCAGTGGAGCACACAGTGACAAGACGAAACAACACAGGAAAGGCATTTTTTGATTCAATATAACTTTTGTTACAAAAGGACGATGGATAAGGTACCTTGGTAGAAAGCGCATCATGATGTCTCCATCTCCGGTAGCGGCAGCACCACCAGCCGAGCTGTCTGCATAAGCCCCTGCTCCGACTATAGGAGAGTCCCCAACACGACTGAAGCACAGGAAAATGACGAGGTTTAAACACACAAATTAAAAAAAAAAAAAACAGCTTTAGTCTATTTTTTAATCAGTAAAATTGTTAATGTTTATCTTTGTCTTTCTAGATACATCGAATGACTATAACTGCACTGTAAAATGCAGACTCACGACATCATCTCTGTTGGTATTGCAATTCATCATGTAACCTTTTCAACCAAATTGTTTTTGTAGTGTAGCAACAAAACTGATTCTTCTCGTAGTTTTTTTCAAAAGCTGGACAAACTGGAAAAAACAAACAAACAAAAACCCTAAACTTGAATCTTAAATAATTAAAAAACACCTGTTTAGATAGTAGTTCTCTCCAAGCCTATATTTTAATGAAATATTTGGGGGAAAAAGTATGGTAAAACATGGGATGTATAAAACCTATTGAATGGATTACTTTGTCACACACATGTTCCCCAAGGCCAAGAAGAAAACTTCCCCGGGCCTTGTTAAATTTACTAATATGTTTTTTGCTCATTCTTGATGCTAAAATCCAAATAATCTACGTACCCTGGAACTTTGTGTGTTAGTCCATTGGTTGATGTACCAGCAGCAATGTGACCCTCTTCATCAAGAGCAACCATCCCTGGTGCGAAAACAACAAAAAAAAGAGGTCTGGAAACATCAGCCATCACTAGGGTGTCCTAGTAGCTAAAAAAAAAAAAAATTACCAAAGTGATTTCAAGCCCTCGTGTGAGCTAGTGCTTATACTGCTGACTTTTTTTGTGAGCACGGATCTAGATTCCTAGCAGCTCCAGGTGCCATCATCACTACATAAGTCTAGCTCAGGTTAGATCTTTTTGGACAGGAACACAAATCCAAGACCTCAAAACTGAAGTGTTCCCTGATAACCTCTAATTTAGTAGGCCTGCCTTTTCACCCCCTTTTTGGCATGATATGTTGCTAAACTCTCACTGCCTTGTTCAAATGAAGTGCTTAAATACTAAACTATAAAATGCCTGAGGAAAGCTGACTTCACTGTCGGTTTTAACCGATAAAACCTACCTATGGTGTCATGGGAGTGTGTATTAGCATGCTGTGCCCTCTTCTTCTGTGTCAGTGTCGCCCTGGGCTTGTAGGGTCCACAGGACTTGGAAGGATCTGGAAATACATTCTTTTGACAGGAGACAAAACATTACTGCTTGCATAATGCCATTATCCTGGGACTTAATCACTGTAACAACACACACAAGCAGGACATGCAGATCTGCAGGCACTCACTTTTACTGAACAATCAGCACTATTGCCACGGAGTGGTTTGGCACTAATAATTAACAGCTGGCAGTCTTGTTTGGGTTGGAATCTCACAAACACCACTTTCCCTGCGGATTAGTGACGGAAGCATTACGCGACCAAAACATTCCACTTTAAATTCCCGCTGCCGCCAGAATGTGTCCTTCAGCAGTCAAATGCCAGTTTTTATTGAGACGCGGAAAGCCTACTGTACCAGCTCATCCATTCCGAGCTGACCTGGATGTGTGGTCAACCAGGAGCGCAAGATGTGAATATCAGTCACGGTGTAGTATCGTTTGACAAATGTCTCTCTGTCTCTCTCTACCCCAGGGCGTCTTCTCTGCTCTAATGAGTTACTGAGTGTACCGGGTTGACCTGCAGGGAGGTGTGAAAAGTTCATTCAATGTCTTCTACTCCTTTGATGTCACAGGTAAGTGGGATTCTGCTTAAAAAAAAAAAGAAAAAAATGTCTCATTTTGAGTTTTAAGTGAGCAGTCACAAAATGCAGACTTGGAGCCATGAAAGGTAAACTTAAATATTAAAACCGAAAAAAAAAAAGATCCTTTCATGTAGAAGGTATGTCTGTATCAGCATTAGCTTTCTACAGGGATTTCATCTTGTCATCAGTAAACTGATGTTGCGCTCTTTTTTTCATGAAAGTGCCTGTGTATTATTCATAAAGTGAAGAATGTTATACAGTGCATTCCCAAACTATTCAGACCTCCTCACTTTATTCACATTTTGTTATGTTGCAGCCATAAGCTCAAACCCTTGAAATTCATTTTTTCCTTCATCAATCTAAACTCAGTACCCCATAATGACAAAGTGAAAACAGAATTTTAGATTTTTTTGCAAAATTATTAAAAAGGGAAAATCTAATATATCACATTGATATAAGTATTCAGACTCTTTACTATGACATTTGAAATTTAGCTGAGGTGGCTCTCATTTCTACACCTTAATTGGAGTCTACCTTTGGTAGTTTAAATTGATTGGCCATGATTTGGAAAGGCACACATCTGTCAATGTGCTGACAGTGCATATCATCGCAAAAACCAAACCATGAGGTCGAAGGAACTGCCTGCAGAGATCAGAGACAGGACTGTGTCGAGGCACAGATCTAGGGAAGGCCTCCATAATTCTTCGATTGAAGAAGTGTGGGACAACCAGGACTCTTCCTAGAGCTGGCCGCCCGGCTGAACTGAGCAATCGCGGGAGAAGGGCCTTGGTAAGAGAGGTGACCAAGAACCCAATGGTCACTCACTGTGAGCTCCAGAATTCCTGTGTGGAGATGGGAGAAACTTCCAGAAGGACAACCATCACTGCAACACCCCACAAATCTGGGCTTTATGGCAGAGCGGCCAGATGGAAACCTCGCCTAATAACAGGACAATGACCCTAAGCACACAGCCAAGACAATGCGGGAGGGGCTTAGGGACAACTCTGTGAATGTCCTTGTGTGGCCCAGCCAGAGCCCTGACTTGAACCCAATCAAACATCTCTGGGGAGACGTGAAAATGGCTGCCCAGCGACCGTCCCCATCCAACCTGACAGAGCTTGAGAGGATCTGCAGAGAAGAATGGCAGAAAATCCCCCAAATCTAGGTGTGTAAAGCTTGTCACATTATACCCAAGAAGACCCGAGGCTGTAATCGCTGCCAAAAATGCTTCAACTAAGTACTGAGTGAGGGGTCTGAATACTTATGTCAGTGTGACATTTCAGTTTTTCCTTTCAATAAATTTTGTTTTCGCTTTGTCATTATGGGGTACTGAGTGTAGATTGATGAGGGGAAAAATGAATTTAAACGATTTGAGCTTATGACTGCAACCTACTGTGAAAAAAGTGAAAGGGGTCTGAAGACTTTCTGAGTGCACTGTATTCCATTTCATGAAGGTGAAGGTAAAACCCCCTGAAAACAGTCTGTTTAGTTATAAATAATACAGGTACAGTTGATCTCCAGTGACCTCAGCAACAATCTGAAATTTATCAAAAAAGGCCTGTCAGAGGAATAATTTGTTTCTGCAGATTGAAGCTGGTAAAGTTGTGAATTTTTAACCACGCCTTGCGTTTATTTATATATATCACTGCAGATACCTTTTATTATTCTAAAAGTACATGGATTATACAATTTATTACAGCACTAGATGCATACAGTTCATGTATGGAGATCAATACTGTGTATTCTTTCCTCTGGCTTTTTCTTCTCCCATTTTTCAGTATTTACTTTTGATAGTTTGCTATTGTATCTGCACGAACTATAGATAACTAATTTTGATAAAAGGTATTGTACTTGTTAAATGTTAATTTTGGATGGTAGAACTGATCAGCTTTTTCCCTTCCTCAACTACTGTCGAGGCACTTAAGTTCTCCTAAGTTTTGTAGTTAAGCTGCTCAATGACCATCAATAGATGAATGTACTTGTACTGGGCAGCCCCAAGTGTAAATATTGTAAATCTGATCAACAGGACACTGCATACTCCCTCTGGAACGATAAACAGCTTACTTAAAAGACAACTCTTAACTCTGAAGATTTTACTGCATTATTGGTGAAGTGAACAGGAGAGTTTTAAGGACTAGCAACAACCCAGCGCTGTAGGGCATCACCTTTAACACAAAAGCTGCCTTTTTATGAACTACTTTAGTTTAGCTGTCAATTTCCTAGCTTAATATCAATCTTTTAGAAGTAGCCCGCCTGTAGCCAAAACAAGTAAGAAGAGTACACACTCTAATAAACACACACACCTTTCGATAATTAGGTTGGCAGCTGCCCTTCAGCCACTGTGAGAAAATATTCACAGATTTGTTGGTAGTCAGGTCTTCTGCAATGAAACCCATGTTTTCAGCAAACACAGAAGCTATAAGAGAGAAATAATACTTTCAGGTCAAGTTATGCATTCTGGTCCACGGCGACCTTGGGTTATAAGCAAAAAAAAAAAAGGGGTCACAAACAAAGGAAGGACTGGAGGCAATCTCATCTCATTTAGGCTTGTACCTTTGGCTTGTGAGGAAGGAATTCTTATATCATTCCTTAAGAATGACGGTTCAATTTAGACAAATAAAGCCAAATCAATTGAATTTCACTGGTATAAAATAAGTTCTTTTTATACTATTACATATAAGCCACATTATTTGATTTAGAAGACACTTATCACATAGAGATAAAAGGCTTCAATATTGGCCTTCAGTTTACTTTAACTGAGAGGTGTGCTCCCCATCCTTCTCCACTCATTACCTCCACCAAGGAGGTTATGTTTTCGCCCATTTCGGTTTGTCAGCAGGATTACACAAAAAGTAATGAACCGATTTGCCCCAATCGTGGTGGAGGGATAGGGCATGGGCCAGGGTAAAACCCATTAAATTTTGGGACAGAGCTGGATCATTTACTATGAATTTGAATTTGTTTTCTCTGAAGTCTGGTGTATGTTGTTTTGACACTGGCCTTGGCGGAGGTATGTACTCTACTGAGCGCTTTCTCTGGTTTATTTATTCATTTGTTAACCTCATGAAAAAACGAAGAGAAGTCTCTTATACGGTCCAGACTGTAAGAATTTGGACAATTACAATTTTTTTGTTCTTGGATTTCTGTGCTTCAGCAACATTCAGTTTGAAACAAAATAATAGACAACACATTAAAGTGTCTAGTCTCAGCTTTAATTTGAGTGGGTTTATATCAATACTGAAAGAACTTCTCTTTGCAAGGGTTCAAAACTAATTAGATGTGCTTGAAGTCAAACAGTATCATCATACTTAATATTGTGTGGAAAATGCTTTGCAGTCAATGAATGCCTGAAGTCTTCATCCCATAGTCATCAGCAGAAACTTTTCATCTGCCCTGGTGATGTTCTCACAGAGCTTCACCGCAGCCTCCTGCAGCGCTTGTTTCTTGTGGGGATTGAGCTCAGGTGATTGACTCAGCCAGTCGAGGATATTACACCTCTTCACCCTGAAAAGCCCTGTGGTTGCTTTGGCCGTATGTTTAGGGTCGTTGTCCTGCTGAATTATGAAATGTTGTCCAATGAGTTTTGATGCATTGGACATAATCTGAGCACTCAAAATGCTCCTGAATACCTCTGCATTCATCCCGTTGTTGCCATCAGCAAAGCAATCGTCAATAAATGCCAGTGTGCCAGTTCCATTGGAAGCCATACATGCCCATGACACAACCAGCACCGTGTTTGACCAATGACCTGGTGGCTTTGGGTCATCAGCTGTTTCTTTTTTCTCTTCTCTTTCCTCTTTCCATCATTTTGATACAGGCTGATTTCTGTTTCACCAGTCCATAGGTCTGCTTTGCAGTCACAAAGGGTGTTTTCTTCGCCAAGCAAATGATTTCCCGCTAATCCACAAGACTTGTGCTCCCCAGTCTATCAGCTCGTTCAGCATTTTCTAGTTTTCCTGTACACACCCGCTGTTTTAGAGCGTACCCAAATGTTGATTTTGGCCGACTACCTTTGATATCACTGATAGATTTTTGCTTTTTTTGAGCCTTATCGTCTTCACTAGCACGTTCACCTCTTCACTCCTCCAATTGACAGACAACTCAATCTAAATGCATCTGTCGACTCTCAATCAACTCTGATCCAAATGTGAGCTCTTTTGTGCATGAACTAACGTTGAGGCGACACACAGCTGCCCGAGAAACATTCAGTAGCCGAGAGTGCAATTACTTTTGAACCCTTGCTATTTGGGTAATATGTGTAAAAGGGCTGTATCTCTCACACAGTTTTCTCAAGAACAAAAAACACGTGTAACTGGCCAAATACTTAAGTGTTGGGCTGTATGTTTCCCTTCTGCCATGTCTGTTATACAGTCATTCTATTTATGTTCAGAGTATTATACTGCAGCTTAGACCCATGCATTCATCACCAATTGCTTACATTACTGATCTAGGGATTAAATCTTATTCAAGTGTTGCAAAAACCACCCATTACACAAGTGCCTAAAAAGGATTTGTCCCTAATGAGACAACTGCTTGATGAAGATAACTAAAGCAAATTCAAGTATCAGGGTGTCTCCTTAAAACATTTTATTCCTTTTCTTTAAAACTGGACTAGTTTGGCTCAAGACAACTGCATTTAAAAAGAACGTGGAGAAAGTGTTAGATCTCCGTTGGTCAGTGAATTGAATTTACATACTGTATGTCTTTGAAATATTGACTGGATTTCAAAATATTAAGATTAGCTCCTCCAACATTAAGCATGATTTTTTTTTTTTTAATGATACTTTTGGGGGAAATAAATCTACATATACCTGACTCTCCCACCAGCAGTGTGTGATCAGTGTACTCCATCACAGCCCTTGCTACTCCAATGGCGTTCTTGATTCTTCTCAGGGCTGCAACTGCACCTACCTCCATTGTATCCCTGTTCACAGAGAATACATTGGGAATAAACACTCCTGCTGGGTTAGTGGACACAGGGAATGTCAGATTTAAGAGACAGCAAGTAATTTATCTATGGGTTTTTATAGACATTGGTTATAAACATTTGCTTATAAAAATTTATAAGCACTGGTGACTAATACAAACCAAAACAGTTGCACATCTTTGATGCAATCCTCTCCTCGCATTTCCTTGATAAATGAATGACCATTAACAAACAGTTTCCATAACATAGATGATTTAGTACATCAGACCAAAGGTGTGTGAGAACAGTGTATTGTTTTCACTAATTCAGTAGCAATGGAGTGTAAACACTGACACATTTGACTCATGCAATAAATGTTACACACAATTCTTCAAGTAAACTTTCTACATATTATTTGTGTCTCCTTCATATTGTGGTTGAGATGAACTAATCAGCACAATGAGTCAAGTCCATAAAATGAGACTCAGGTTAACATTACAGTGCCTGATGTCTGGTATTCATGAGTGAGCTAATGGTACAGAAAAATAGAAACTGATGCTGTGTCAGAGTGAAGTTGCCTCCTATTTGTAATCTAGTTTTTGAGGCTGTACGTTGTGGCGGTGGTGGTGTCATGGACTGCATCATATTGAGAGAGATGCTTCTGATATTTATCCACCCCACACAGCAAGCTAAAGCCTCAGGAATTGCCATAGAGCTGAGTCAACCTCCCCCCTGACATAATATCCAAAATTGAACACTGTTCTCTAAAGTTTTTACAAATGTTTTGTATTTTTTGCAGGGCTGCTCTATTGGATTGCATGAAAATTGTACAGGTGTTTTCGAATTCTTGTTCTCAGTCACTGTAAGCGATATGTCTGCCCGTGATAACTGCTGTATTTCTTACGGAGCTATATTGGATAGTGTGCGGGAGGCTACTCTCTCCCTCGAACGTGTTCATGACTATGCAACCAAATGAAGTCAATTTTCCTGCAAAGTAGAGGAAGGAACATTACACAGAGTAATACCAAACAGCGTGCTGCTGTTCTTTTGTCTTCAATCGTGAGCTGACATTTGCCTCCAGTGATAACTTCTGAGTGTGTAAATGTTTGTGTTTAAGGACCTAATAATCGGCAAGCCTTCAGATCCCAATTAGACTCTTAATTAGTGCTTCATTAAAGGATGGCGTGATGGAAAGGTCAACCAGTTAATCCTGTAAATGCTAAAGATGTATAGCCAGCACCAGAACAAATTGTCAGGCAGTTACACAATGTGTTGACAGCTGCAAGTGCCTAATTAGAGAAGGTTTTTGTCATTTTCTATTATACATAGGTCATTTATGATTAAAAAAAAAAAAAAAGAAAGTAATTTCTCTGCTCATTTCGAGCTACTTCTTGCTTATATTTTCTAAATTTTAGGGAATTCAGAATGAGAGCATTGCTGGAGATTCAAGCTCTTACCAAAAGTGCTAAAACATAAGATTTGCAAAATACAGTAGATTTTCCATCTTCATTATGCTGCATTACAAATGGGTTTTTTTTCCATGTCATTCCCCATTTTTACTTGTAATAAAGGTGCAGTTTTATGCAACGGTTTTACCCATTAATGATCATGGCATCCAGCGTGGTCTCTCCAGACTCATCTGGGCTCCCGCCATAGCCTACACTGCCGTCGCACTGCTCTATTTCGCAGCGGGCACAGCCCTTCTCCACCGCATCCAACACTGAGCCACCGGACCGCAGGGCACTCCACGCTACAGTTTAAAACAGAGAACAGTGAGTCATCCGGTGTACGAAATTCTACGGTACAGATGCCGTACCCATGATAGGGAAATACAACCTCCGCCAGGGAAATTACCACAGCACAGAGAGAATTTTGAGCATGTTGTCAGGGCTACAAAACATTTAAGCAGCTTAACCTTATCTGTGCGAGTAGAAGGGTAGGGTCGCTCTGTCTTGCAAGTCTCTATTTGACTAAAAACGGTTGAGGCACTGTCTGTGTCCTGCTCTGAAGAAACCTTTACTGTGACACAATGTTGTAACATCCTATTTTATTTCATTTTTGACAGCTAATGTCAAATCACTGATCCACAAAAACTTGAGGAACCTATTTTGCTATTTAGATATTGCTTGATTGATTGTAATATCTGATACGTAATGTTCGATATCAGTGCTGTCTTGGAGAGTGTGATTTTAAATGTGTAGGGTACATGATGTAGTCAACTAAATCCATTTGCAGAAAAAAATCTGTGAGCGGATGAGTTAAAAGTTCAGATGATGCACAAAATGACCACTGCATTGCATTTCTAATAAACAGGGAGCGTGAGCTACCAAGCAGTTGGTCACTGATCCCCCAAGTGCCCATGGGGGATCAAAACACCAACTGGTAGCACTGTCACCAGCTTGCCACTAAATTCTCAGACCATTACTCTGTGTTCAGCCGGATACTACCACAAATTCCTCCTCTTATCAGTTCTGATTTATCCATCTATAAAATTCTGTTCATCCACCATCTTTGGTAAGTGCTCTTGTATCAAGATGTAATGCTTTTTTTCCCTTTTTTTTTTTTTTCTTTTTATAAATATCAAACTCAGAATTACAATCGTTTTCACGCAGAAAATTCCGAAGAATGGAAGGGGAGATTAGTCTGCTATTGTCAGCTGCCTCCGTAAACCCCCAAAGGAAACGGATCTGCATGGGTAGATCAATAATTGTGGCTCACAGACTACACTTTTAAATACCGACCCGCAGAACAGACAGCTTTGGTATATTTTTCATTTTCGTAGCTACCTGAGGGAAAAGATGTCTGATTAAATTAAAGGGTATCTATCTCTCAAATGGTGAGATTTTTGAGTTCAAGTTAATCACATGTGCAGGTTTTATCTGTTGCTTGAGTTTTGAACACCATTTCTATCTTTTTTTTTTCTCCACGCCGAGCTGTGCACCTGGCAGGAAACCACTTGACTGATAAGTGAGAGCAATGCTGTAGTATTTTC